>NC_091331.1:25664480-25746980 GCF_038502225.1 Cherax quadricarinatus
CAGTCAATTGTGAGGCTTATAATTAGAGAGAGATTAGTCACACTCAACTGTAACTCATAATGAATCACGCTCATAAGTAATTTGTTCAACACATAAAATACACAAGAGTTCCAACAACTGGTATAAAAGTTTAATATTTCGAGAGAATACACTGTCTCTTTGCCACACTGCAGAAAGCTTTGTAATAGCAGACACGTAGTCAAGACCAGGATGTATACTGTGTGTGTGTGTGTGTGTGTACTCACCTAGTTGTACTCACCTAGTTGAGGTTGCAGGGGTCGAGTCCAAGCTCCTGGCCCCGCCTCTTCACTGGTCGCTACTAGGTCACTCTCCCTGAACCATGAGCTTTATCGTACCTCTGCTTAAAGCTATGTATGGATCCTGACTCCACTACATCGCTTCCTAAACTATTCCACTTCCTGACTACTCTGTGGCTGAAGAACAACTTCCTAACATCCCTTTGATTCATCTGTGTCTTCAACTTCCAACTGTGTCCCCTTGTTACTGTGTCCAGTCTCTGGAACATCCTGTCTTTGTCCACCTTGTCAATTCCTCTCAGTAGTCTTGTTGCAAACCTTTGCACTTTCTCTAGTTTCTTTACATGCTTGGCTAGGCGTGGGTTCCAAACTGGTGCCGCATACTCCAATATGGGCCTAACGTACACGGTGTACAGGGTCCTGAACGATTCCTTATTAAGATGTCGGAATGCTGTTCTGAGGTTTGCCAGGCGCCCATATGCTGCAGCAGTTATTTGGTTGATGTGCGCTTCAGGAGATGTGCCTGGTGTTATACTCACCCCAGGATCTTTTTCCTTGAGTGATGTTTGTAGTCTCTGACCCCCTAGACTGTACTCCATCTGCGGTCTTCTTTGCCCTTCCCCAATCCTCATGACTTTGCACTTGGTGGGATTGAACTCCAGGAGCCAGTTGCTGGACCAGGTCTGCAGCCTGTCCAGATCCCTTTGTATTTCTGCCTGGTCTTCGATCGAATGAACTCTTCTCATCAACTTCACGTCATCTGCAAACAGTGACACCTCGGAGTTTATTCCTTCCGTCATGTCGTTCACAAATACCAGAAACAGCACTGGCCCTAGGACTGACCCCTGTGGGACCCCGCTGGTCACAGGTGCCCACTCTGACACCTCGCCTCGTACCATTACTTGCTGCTGTCTTCCTGACAAGTATTCCCTGATCCATTGCAGTGCCTTCCCTGTTATTCCTGCTTGGTCCTCCAGTTTTTGCACTAATCTCTTGTGTGGTACTGTGTCAAACGCCTTCTTGCAGTCTAAGAAAATGCAATCCACCCACCCCTCTCTCTCTTGTCTTACTGCTGTCACCATGTCATAGAACTCCAGTAGGTTTGTGACACAGGATTTCCCGTCTCTGAAACCATGTTGTCTGCTGGTGATGAGATCATTCCTTTCTAGATGTTCCACCATTCTTCTCCTGACAATCTTTTCCATGATTTTCCATGCTATACATGTCAGTGACACTGGTCTGTAGTTTAGTGCTTCATGTCTGTCTCCTTTTTTAAAGATTGGTACCACATTTGCTGTCTTCCATGCCTCAGGCAATATCCCTGTTTCGATAGATGTATTGAATGTTGTTGTTAGGGGTACACATAGCGCCTCTGCTCCCTCTCTCAGGACCCATGGAGAGATGTTATCTGGCCCCATTGCCTTTGAGGTATCTAGCTCACTCAGAAGCCTCTTCACTTCTTCCTCGGTTGTGTGTACTGTGTCCAGCACATGGTGGTGTACCCCACCTCTCCGTCTTTCTGGAGCCCCTTCTGTCTCCTCTGTGAACACTTCTTTGAATCTCTTGTTGAGTTCCTCACATACTTCACTGTCATTTCTTGTTGTCTCTCCTCCTTCCTTCCTTAGCCTGATTACCTGGTCCTTGACGGTTGTTTTCTTCCTGATGTGGCTGTATAACAGCTTCGGGTCAGATTTGGCTTTTGCTGCTATGTCGTTTTCATATTGACGTTGGGCCTCCCTTATCTGTGCATATTCGTTTCTGGCTCTACGACTGCTCTCCTTATTCTCCTGGGTCCTTTGCCTTCTATATTTCTTCCATTCCCTAGCACACTTGGTTTTTGCCTCCTTGCATCTTTGAGTGAACCATGGGCTCATCCTGGCTTTTTCATTATTCCTGTTACCCTTGCGTACAAACCTCTCCTCAGCCTCCTTGCACATTGTGACTACATATTCTATCATCTCATTAACTGGTTTCCCTGCCAGTTCTCTGTCCCACTGAACCTCATTCAGGAAGTTCCTCATTCCTGTGTAGTCCCCTTTCCTGTAGTTTGGTTTCATTCGTCCTGGCCTTCCTGCTTCCCCCTCCACTTGTAGCTCTACTGTGTATTCGAAGCTCAAAACCACATGATCGCTGGCCCCAAGGGGTCTTTCATATGTGATGTCCTCAATATCTGCACTACTCAAGGTGAATACTAAGTCCAGTCTTGCTGGTTCATCCTCTCCTCTCTCTCTTGTAGTGTCTCTTACGTGTTGGTACATGAAGTTTTCCAGTACCACCTCCATCATCTTAGCCCTCCATGTATCTTGGCCCCCAAGTTCTCCCATTCGATCTCCTTGTGGTTAAAGTCGCCCATGATCAGGAGCTTTGCCCTGCATGTATGAGCTCTTCTGGCCACTGCAGCCAGTGTGTCAACCATCGCTCCATTGCTCTCGTCATACTCTTGCCTTGGCCTCCTGCTGTTCTGTGGTGGGTTATACATCACTGCAATTATCACCTTGGGACCTCCAGAGTGAAGCGTTCCCGCTATGCAATCACTTTCTTCTCCGCTGTCTCCTCTCTCCAGCTCATCAAAATTCCATTGGTGTTTGATCAGCAATGCCGCTCCTCCCCCCCCCCTGTTCCTTCTGTCTTTCCTCAGGATCTGGTATCCCGTTGGGAAGATGGCATCTGTTATCATACCTGTAAGCTTGGTTTCTGTGATTGCTATGATGTCTGGTGATGCCTCTTTGACTCTTTCGTGCCACTCCTCCCACTTGTTTGTTATTCCATCAGCGTTTGTGTACCATACCTTCAGTTTCCTTTCCAACACTGTGGTTTGGGGGGCCTGTGGGGGTGGGAGACCTGGTAGCATACTGTGGGATTCTATGGTTGGGGGTTGGGTGGAAGCTGTGGGTATGGATTGTATTGTGTGTTGGGATGGTGTGATAGGTTGTGGGGTTCTGAGGATAGTTGTGTGTGTGCTTCCTCTTGCTGCTCTGTTCTGCTCTGACTGACCTCTGCTGGTTCCATCCTTGTCTCCTTTCCTAGCTCCTTTCGCTTTTTTGTCCTCTCCCTCAGCTGCTGTCTCTCTTTTTGTGTTCTGTCTCTGTCTAAGAACACTTTCTTGCACTCTTCCGAGCTTCTCAACCGTGGTTTTTCTTGGAGGATCCTGTTCCGCACTGTTTCTGTCCTGAGAATCAGCTTGATCGGTCGGTTTCTCCCCTTCAAGTACCCCCCTATTCTCTGAAAATTTACAATCTCGTCCATGTCTTCTCCCCCTATTTCTGTGATGATTTTCTCAATCTCCTTTCTTTCTTCCTGCCGTCTCTCAGTGTGTGTCCTTTCCTCTCTCTCCCGAAGCCCATGGATAAACACTGATTTTGCCCTTTCCTCCTCCCATTGCCTCTCCCTCTGTGACTCTGGTTCCTGTCTGTATGTGGTCATTTTCTCCCTTGATTTTTCCAGTGGCTCTTGGTAGCATGGTTGTGCCTCAGCATTCGGCCTATCTCCCTCTCCATCTGCACCCATCTGCTCTTCCCTTCCACTCCCTGGCCCTTCTTTGCAGGCTGATAGGACCTTAGCATATTTCATATCTCCTTCCTTCCTGTTCAGCCTCTCAGCTTCGTATGGTGTGTCTTCTCTGGTCACTACCCCTGAGACTTGCATCAGCCTGTTTACCTCAAATTCTAGGACCTTTACCCTGGCTACTGCAGTTTCGACTTGTGCCTCCCAATTCTTCGTCTCCTTCTCCAACCTCTTTTCCCATTTCACAGAAAGCTCTTTCTCCATTTTTTCAGAAAGCTCTCCTAATTTTCTCTCCCATTCTTGCTCTATCCTTTTCCACTGCTCCTCCATCCATTCCTCCCTACCAGTACCATTGTCATCTCATCCCTGATTCCTGGGAGTCCCAACCATTTTTTTTTTAGTAAAAGAGAAAGTGAAAAAGAAAAAGGGGGAGAGAGTGAGAGAGATGGAGAAAGAGAGAGGAGGAGGAGGGTATATGTCGTGCCGAATAGGCAGAACTTGCGATCTTGGCTTAAATAGCAACGCTCATCTTGCCATATAAGACAAGCGAAAATTTGTGTATGCAATAATTTCGCCAAAATCATTCTGAACCTAACGAAAAAAATATATTTCACTGTGTGTGTTTAGTATTAAATTATTGTAAACAAGCCTAAAACATATTTAGTTGGGTTAGGCTAAAATAAATTGCTCTTGTTATCATAAGGTTAGGTAAGTTTTCTAAGTTCCTTTTGGTGCAAAATTATAAATTTTTACATCAATATTAATGAAAAAAAATATATCTTTAAACGTATAAGAGAATTTTTTAGAAAGGACTTAATTTTAAATGAGTTCTTGCTAAATGACCAGTTTTACATATTCGGCACGATACATTATATATATATATATATATATATATATATATATATATATATATATATATATATATATATATATATATATATATATATATATATATATATATATATATATATATATATATATATATATATACATAAATGTCGTGCCGAATATGTAAAACTGGTCAATTAGCAAGAACTCATTTAAAATTAAGGCCTTTCTAAAATTTTCTCTTATACGTTTAAAGATACATTTTTTTCATTAATGTTAATGTAAAAATTTATAATTTTGCATCAAAAGAATCTTAGAAAACTTACCTAACCTTATTATAACAAGAACAATTTATTTTAGCCTAACCCAACCAAATATATTTTAGATTTGTTTACAATAATTTAATACTAAACAAACACAGTGAAATATATTTTTTTCGTTAGGTTCAGAATGATTTTGGCGAAATTATTGCATAAACAAATTTTCACTTGTCCTATATGGCAAGATGAACGTTGCTATTTAAGCCAAGATCGCAAGTTCTGCCTATTCGGCACGACATTATATATATATATATATATATATATATATATATATATATATATATATATATATATATATATATATATATATATATATTCTAGGTAGGTTACGAGACAGCAACCGCCCCCAGGGAGGTACTACCGTCCTGCCAAGCGAGTGTGAAACGGAAACCTTTAAGTGTTTTACATGATGGTAGGATTGCTGGTGTCTTTTGTCTCATAATCGTGTAAGGTTTCAGGTAAGTCTTGCTACTTCTACTTACACTTAAGTCACACTACACATACATGTACAAGCGCATATACACACCCCTCTGGGTTTTCAACCATTGTCTTACTAGTTGTTGTTCTTGTTTATTCCATCTCATCTCCAAACGGAAGTGGAACACAATTCTTCTTCCGTAAGCAATGCGTGAAGTACGAGGCGACTAAAATGCCGAGAGCAGGGGACTATTAACCCCTTCTCCTGTATACCTTACTAAATTTAAAAACAGAAACTTTCGTTTTTCTTTTTAGGTCACCCTGCCTTGGTGAGATATTGCCAGTTTGATATATATATATATATATATATATATATATATATATATATATATATACATATATATATATATATATATATGGGGTCCACCTCTGGTGTAAATTGTGGGACCCATAGCCTCGGAGAAGTGGATAAAAAGGCTTCAAGGAAGAATATTTGGATTTCTTCCTGAAGCCATTTGAATATTCCACTTCCCCTACCACCCCATCTTTTAAACTATTTTTTTTTACCAATAGGAATATTTTATTACATAATATGGCACAGAAGATTTAAGAGATACATTGTTGATATAAAGGTGGCATATACGGTACATGTTGTTACGTGTGTATCACCGATTATAAGGCGAAAATCTCATCCAGCTCCTCAGAGCTGGGGCGTGTGCCCAAAATGCAGCATGCATTACCCCTTTGAACAGCCGCGCTGAGCCGCTGGAACAGAAAACTAGCTGCCCTGGGATCCCTAGTTACCCTGATGAGTCTTTTTCCCAGCTCCTTAAGGAAATTAGATGCACTCTTTCCCCATGAGCCAAGGGTCTCTGAGCCTATGGGAACAAACATATAATGATGGGCAAGTTCTCCATATTTTCTAGACTTTTGGGACTCCCTAAAGCTGGCAGCTGCCCCTCCTTCCTCCCTGGTGTATTGGAGATAGGTATCAGCCAAGGTAGATGCACATGTATAGTCCCACACCACCTGCTTCCCATCTGTCCAGGCTTGAAGGGTGATACCATCTGGACGCTTCTGGCTGCCATCAGATCTGCATAGTTGGGGTGGCTCCCTTACTGCTGGGCATCCAGCTGTTGTGAGGCTCCTCTTGATAATGTTATTAACCTCCTCATGTCTTGCAATCTTTCCCTCGGATTTACGGCACACAAGACCATGGTACCCGAATCGGTCTGCTGCTTCACTGCCACAAATACACCTGTGTTCGGCGAGAATAGGGGCGGCAAGTCGAAGGGCAACACCGATGCGGATGGTCTGTGGGTCGAGGCGTGTGCCAAGGCTGGAGTTGGGAACAGCCAACAGAAAGTCCCCAGCATGAGGGGCTCTCACTGCCAGCAGGCGGGCTCTATCCTTCCCTGACACACTCTGAAGCATCGTTGAGGCTATATTTTCCACTATTGGACCATCCCAGTGCGATTGTTTGTAGTTGTTGGGGGGAGCAGGTCTGGTTTCTGAGCCCGTTAGATTATCCCAGATCATTGCTCCGTCAATGAATTTTTGGTCCTGGGCTCCAATCTTGTCCCTAAGATGTTCAGGGAGAATCGCTGCTACAAGCTCTCTGGATGCAATACACGAGGACAGAAAAGCAGGTAACGCAATCTGTGATGACTTGCGGACACCAATGCCTCCTAGTCTGACTGGAAGTGTAGCTTGGTTCCACTGCCCGTCGTCTAGAGTAAGGTTAAGTACTTTCGTAAAAATCTGCCTCAGAATACTGTCATATTCGTGCAGTATAGGGTTATCATATGAAGGTGCACATCTTAGGAAATATGTCAACCTGGGCAGACTCAAGCACTTTGTGAGAAGGTACAAGGCATCGTGGGTGTCCAGATTGCCTAATCGTTGTTCCATTCTCCTTAACTCTTCCAATTTCTTCCTGAGAATTGTGTCAATGGCATTGCTTCCCAGAGGTGCTCCTAGCAAGACACTATTTGTGGGGGCAATGACTGCTGCTCCTGGTAGTTTTGATCTCACTGCATTTATCACTTGTTGACTGACTGAGATGATTTCACATTTGGATGGATTCAGGATGAGACCCATTTCCTGTCCCCGTGTCATTACCTGTGTAAGGTCATGTAGGAGGGACTCCTTTGTACCTGCTAGTGTGCCATCATCTAGGAACCAGATGTTTAGCTCGCTGGTCAGTCTGACTGTGATTTCCCTAACTGCAATACAGAAGAGAAATGGTGCAAGAGGATCTCCTTGTTGGACACCCTCCGATGATGTGATTTCATGCTCACCAAAGAGAAGCATTGATATATATATATATATAAGTTGAGGAAAGCCTAGGGAAGAAATGGATTGGACTGTTAAAAATAGGAGAGTTATTAAATGGAGAGTTAGAGGTATCAGAAAGAATAAGGGAATATTTTGAAGAACTGTTGAATGTTGATGGAGATTGGGAAGCTGTGATTTCGTGTATAGGGCAAGGAAGAATAACATCTTGTAGGACTGAGGAGAAGCGAGTTTTAAAGTGTGAGGGAAGCTCGTGAGGCAGTGGGTAGAATGAAAGGGAATAAGGCAGCTGGAATTGACGGGATAAAGGCAGAAATGTTAATAGCAGGTGGGGATATTGTTTTGGAGTGGTTGGTGCTTTTATTTAATAAATGTATGGAAAAAAGTAAGGTACCTAGGGACTGGTAGAGAGCATGCATAGTTCCTTTGTGTAAGGGCAAAGGGGACAAAAAAGAATGCAAAAATTATAGGGGAATAAGTCTGTTGAGTATACCTGGTAAAGTGTATGGTAGAGTTATTATTGAAAGAATTAAGACTAAGACGGAGAGTAGGATAACAGATGAACAAGGTTTCAAGAAGGGTAGATGGTGTGCAGACCAAGAGTTTACAATGAAACATAGGTGAACAGTATTTATATATATTGTAAAGATGTTTCTGTGGCATTTATGAGTTTGGAAAAGGCATATGACGAGGTGGATAGGGGGGAACGCGGCAAATGTTGCAAATGTATGAAATTGGAGGCAAGTTACTGAAAGCATTGGAAAGCTTTTACGAGGATAGTGAAGCTCAGGTTAAAGTATGTAGGAGAGAGGGAGATTATTTCCCAGTAAAAGTAGGCCTTAGACAAGGATGTGTAATGTCACCATGGTTGTTCGATATATTTATAGATGGGGTTGTAGGAGAAGTGAATGCACGGATGTTGGGAAGAGGCTTGGGTTAAACATAAAGCATCTAACACAAAGTAGGAGTTGTCACAGTTGCTCTTTGTTGATGACATTGTGCTTTTGGAAGATTCTGAAGAGAAGTTGCAGAGGTTGGTGGTTGAGCTTGGTAGGGTACGTAAAAGAAGAAAATTGAAAGTGAAAATAGGAAAGAATAAGGTGATGAGGATAACAAAAAAAAATATAAGTAACGAAAGATTGGATATCAGGTAGGATGGAGTAAGTATGGAGGAGGTGAATGTTTTCAGATATTTAAGAGTGGACGTGTCAGCTGATGAGTCTGTGAAAGATGAGATGATTCATAGAATTGACGAGGGGAAAAAGGGGAGTAGCGCACTGAGGAGTCTGTGGAGACAGAACTTTGTCCATGGAAACAAAGAGGGAAATGTATGAGAGTATAGTTTTACCAACGCTCTTGTATGGGTGTGAAGCATGGGTGGTGAATGTTGCAACAAGGAGAAGGCGTAGGTAGTGAAGATGTCGTGTCCGAGGGCAATGTGTGGTGTGAATATAATGCAGAGAATTCGTACTTTGGAAATCAGGAGGAAGTGCGGGATTACCAAAACTATTATCTAGAGGGCTGAGGAGGGGTTGTTGAGGTGGTTCGGACATGGAGAGGATGGAACAAAATAGAATGACTTCGAGAGTGTATACATCTGTAGTGGAGGGCAGGTGGGGTAGAGGTCAGCCTAGGAAAGGTTGGAGTTAGGGGGTAAAGGAGGTTTTGTGTGTGAGGTTTTCAGGACTTGACGTGCTGTTGGAGTGTGAGCAGGGTAATATTTAAGAAGGGTTTCAGGGAAACCGGCAGGGCAGAGTTGAGTCCTGGAGATAGGAAGTACAGTGCCTGCACTCAGAAGGAGGGATGTTAATGTTGCAATTTTATAACTGTAGTGTAAGCGCGCCATTGGCAAGACAATGATGGAGGTAAGGATGGTGAAAGTTTTTCTTTTTCGGCCACCCTACCTTGGTGGGAAACGGCCGATGTGTTAATAATAATAATAATAATAATAATAATAATAATAATAATAAAGATGAGGGTTCCCAGTAAAGTTCTAGAGGTGGTACCTCCCTATATTTTATATATATATATATATATATATATATATATATATATATATATATATATATATATATATATATATATATATCTTATGTTGCTAATGTTATTTTCTTTAATAGCTAAAGCGAAAATGTCATACTTTATATTCGTCTTACTTATTTACCCATGTTTTTAGATAGGATACACAATAAGCTGCACTTTTGGTGGTAGCAGATTCAAGAGTTTTGATTGGTTGACTGCAATGCTAAAGTGCTTGTTCGCTCATTTGCCTTGTGGGACACTAGGCAAGCCAGGAGAGTGATCTCGCAACTGCAGCTGCTCTTTTTCTTTCTTGGCTGGATATCATGGTAGCAACACTTCTCTCCACTCTGGGAGAACTAATCTACTCTTGTCACGTCGACTCATTTCTCAGGTATAGTATGCATCCGCTGGGAAGTTGAAACATTTATATCGTACTCTTTTAATTCTGCTCAGAGAGCCTTATTTACAACTAGTGATTTTTTACATTTTCTGAGGTAGTGTCATGAGACACTATGCTTCAGGTAGTGTCATGAGACACTATGCTTCAGGTTCCGGGACTAATCCTGACTTTTTCTGGCAGCTACTCACTGTTGTAGTCGGGGTTTGGAAGCTGCTGAACTCAGATTCAGTAATTCGGGAGTTTTTAATTTTTTTATGCTTTGTATAAAGCACATGCTGATTGTTTCCAGTTACGGTCGTTCTTGTGTCTCCTGCCTGACGCTGTGCTACTCACGGCTGCTTTGTGCAATTTGCTGTTTGACGAAATTGTCGATTTACTGTTCAAGCAAGCTGTGCTTTTTTCTCTCTCTTGGTCAGAGGTTAGTCTCTTTAGGGAGAACTTGTTTTATCTGTCATGTTGTATGTCGACTCTTGCTGAGCACTATACACACACACACACACACACACACACACACACACACACACACACACACAATTACTCACTGCAGTACAGTAACGTACAAGATGGTACAGTTTATCATTAAATATAGTACTGTACAGCATTTTAGTGCTAAGAGCACAATTTAAATCAAATGTTCAGAAATAGAGAATACTATAGTAATAATAAGCTAGTGAAGCTATGCACTAAGTGGCGTGCAGGAGCCTAATTCCAACATCCTTAATCTTATCTCTAAATATTTTTAACTTTAGACAAACCTTTTGTTTCATTAAAGTTCTCAAATTTTTATTTGTTGGTAATTATTTACCCAGTTTTAATCTCATGCAAACCCAAAAGCGCTCTAACAATCTTAATGAGATACAGGATAATTGGATCAGAATAATTACTAGCTACAACTTGTTGCAATGCCAGAAACAGGCTAGATGTTAGAAGGATATCAACAGGATGACCTAGTATTCTTTGGTAGATGTCCGTGCTAATGGAAACCACATTTATAGGTGATTTGTTGTGCTCTGAATCCTTGGAAGTCGCTTGACTACCCGGCTCTGTGGCGATCCCCGAGTGCTTTCAGCAGTCCAGTGGAATCATGAGGGATTTGGAAGCTGGCTTTGACTCTAGCAAAGCGTACGTGAAATATTCCTCTTCGCTACACATCCTGTTACTACAGAAATCAATCCTACGTATGCGTGACTTGTCAGTCGGGGAGCAGTGCTTCTGAATCCCCTCCTCATCTTGTATACGAGACCTCAGCCTGCTGGGTTCACCGTCTCATTAACGGTTCACTCAGATCTGTACCTGTGTTCTACTGCACTACACTGTTCCCTTGCGCTCCTAATTAGGGCTCAGACCTTCCAATTCAAACACGGAAGTGTATATCGCAATCTTCAATTTAAGGTGACCGAATCTTCTGTTGATATCGTCCGTGGCTCTTCTATTTACGCCAGACTGGACCATGGTGGATCAGAGCCAGACTTCAGCTCCATAACTCCTGCTAGAAGAACCTCTGTATTGAACTGCTTCCCGTGTTTTTGCTTTGATTCGTTTTCAGTTTATGTTTTACTTTTGCACAGACTCAGTTATGTTTGTGTATTTTACATGAGTAAACTTTACAAATGTTTTATGTCAACTTTAATTCTCCACCTGTTTATACTTCTCAGCTACTAATGTTTTTTCTATTAAAATTTTCCCAAGAACAGAAGGAAGTATTTGAAACAGTGTGTGAGAAGTCTTCACAGAATCATTCACGCGGGGGATGGGAAAGATGTGTAGGTATTTCGCATACAACAACTGCTGCAGTAGTCGTTCACACGAATAATCAACAAAATGGCTCAGAGGCACAAAATTATTGTAGCACTTAATTTCTGGGACAAGAGTGCACTTGACCATGGAGAGAGAGGGAGGGGAGACAAGATGACTATAGTAGAGAATAAAGTGGAGGTGTAGAAAATAAAGTGGAGGTGTAGAGATGCGTGGAAGTGAGGGGCATCCTGGTAATGTGGTAAGGAGCCACAATGCACGACCTAGGGGTCCTCCCTAACACTGCTGGACACACTACACCACCTTGGGGTTCTCCACAATACCGTAGAACCCTAGGGTCCCTAAACAACGCTATAGGACAACCTAGGGGGCCTTTAACAACACCGTAGGACACAACCTAGGTGTCCTCTAGAACGTCAAAGGACAACCTAGGGATCCTCCACAACGCCTTAGGGTACAACCTAGGGCCCATCCAAAACACCGTAGGACAATCTAGGAGCCCTCCACAACACCGTAGGACACAACCCAGGGGTCCTCAACACCGTAGGAGAAAACCTAGGAACCCTCTACAACGCCGTAGGACAACCTAGGGGACCTCCACAACACTGCCTGGAGGACATAACCTAGGGGCCCTCCACAACACTGCCTGGAGAATACAACCTAGGGGCCCTCCACGACACAATGAAGGACACAAGCTAGGGGTCCTCCACAACACTGCCTGGAGGACACAACCTAGGGGGCCTCCACAACACTGCCTGGAGGACACAACCTAGGGGGCCTCCACAACACTGCCTGGAGGACACAACCTAGGGGTCCTCCACAACACTGCCTGGAGGACACAACCTAGGGGGCCTCCACAACACTGCCTGGAGGACACAACCTAGGGGTACTCCACAACACTGCCTGGAAGACACAACCTAGGGGTACTCCACAACACTGCCTGGAGGAAACACAACCTAGGGGTACCCCACAACACTCCCTGGAGGACACAACCTAGGGGTACCCCACAACACTGCCTGGAGGACACAACCTAGGGGTACTCCACAACACTGCCTGGAAGACACAACCTAGGGGTACTCCACAACACTGCCTGGAGGACACAACCTAGGGGTACCCCACAACACTGCCTGGAGGACACAACCTAGGGGTACTCCACAACACTGCCTGGAAGACACAACCTAGGGGTACTCCACAACACTGCCTGGAGGACACACAACCTAGGGGTACCCCACAACACTCCCTGGAGGACACAACCTAGGAGCCCTCCACAACACTGCCTGGAGGATACAACCTGGGGTCCCGCCACAACACTACCTGGAGGACACACCTAGGGGCCCTCCACAACACTGCCTGGAGGGCACACAACCTAGGGGCCCTCCACAACACTGCTTGGAGGGCACATAACCTAGAGGCCCTTCACAACACTGCCTGGAGGGCACATATCCTATGGGCTCTCCACAACACTTCCTGAAGGACACACGACCTAGGGGCCCTCCACAACACTGCCTGGAACACAACCTAGGGGTCCTCCACAATGCCTGGAGGACACGTACAAGCAGTCTCTGGGTACCAACTCCACACAACATCCCAGAAACAGGTAACTATTTCCTCAGCGTAATGGCTGACTCTTGCAAGACGCTCCGCTACCTCTACCTCCGTCGATACCACCTTCACCACTAACACCTAAACAACGAGAGAGAGTGGGTGGGACGAGGGAGAGTTTGCGGGGCGAGGGAGTGGGTTGGAGAGTGGGTGGGACGAGGGAGTGTGTGGGAGAGTGGGGGGACGAGGGAGTGTGTGGGGGAGTGTGTGGAAAGGAGAGTGGATGGAACAAGGAAGTGGGTGGGAGAGTGGGTGGGACGAGGGAGCGGGTGAGGGTGGGTGGGACGAAGGAGCGGGTGAGAGTGGGTGGGACGAGGGAGCGGGTGAGGGTGGGTGGGGGGAAGGAGCGGGTGAGAGTGGGTGGGACGAAGGAGAGTGTGTGGAACAAGTGAGTAGGTGGGACGAGGGAACGGGTGAGAGAGTGGGTGGGACGAGGGAACGGGTGAGAGTGGGTGGGACGAAGAAGAGTGGGTGGAACAAGGGAGTGGATGGGAGAGTGGGTGGGACGAGGGAGCGGGTGAGAGTGGGTGGGACGAAAGAGTGGGTGGAACAAGGGAGTGGATGGAACAAGGGGAGTGGGTGGAACAAGGGGAGTGGGTGGGACGAGGGAGCGGGTGAGTGGGTGGGACGAGGGAGCGGGTGAGTGGGTGGGACGAGGAGCGGGTGAGAGAATGGGTGGGACGAGGGAGCGGGTGAGAGTGGGCGGGACGAGGGAGCGGGTGAGAGTGGGTAGGACGAGGGAGCCGGTGAGTGGGTGGGACGAGGGAGCGGGTGAGAGAGTGGGTGGGACGCGGGAGCGCGTGAGAGTGTGTGGGTGGAACACGGGAGTGGGTGGGACGAGGGAGCGGGTGAGAGAGTGGGTGGGACGAGGGAGCGGGTGAGAGTGTATGGGTGGAACAAGGGAGTGGGTGAGAGAGTGGGTGGGAAGAGGGAGCCGGTTATAGAGTGAGTGGGACGAGGGAGCGGGTGAGAGAGTGGGTGGGACGAGGGAGCGGGTGAGAGAGTGGGTGGGACGAGGGAGCGGGTGAGAGGGTGGGACGAGGGAGCGGATGAGAGTGTGTGTGGGACAAGGGAGCGGGTGAGAGAGTGGGTGGGACGAGGGAGCGGGTGAGAGTGTGAGTGGGACGAGGGAGCGGGTGAGAGAGTGGGTGGGACGAGGGAGCGGGTGAGAGAGTGGGTGGGACGAGGGAGCGGGTGAGTGGGTGGGACGAGGGAGCGGGTGAGAGAGTGGGTGGGACGAGGGAGTGGGTGAGACGAGGGAGCGGGTGAGAGTGGGTGTGACGAAGGAGCGGGTGAGAGAGTGGGTGGGACGAGGGAGCGGATGAGTGGGTGGGACGAGGAGCGGGTGAGAGAATGGGTGGGACGAGGGAGAGGGTGAGAGGGTGGGACGAGGGAGCCGGTGAGAGGGTGGGACGAGGGAGCGGGTGAGAGATTGGGTGGGACGAGGGAGTGGGCGAGAGTGGGTGGGACGAGGGTGCGGGCGAGAGTGGGTGGGACGAGGGAGCAGGTGAGAGAGTGGGTGGGACGAGAGAGCGGGTGATAGTGGGCGGGACGAGGAGCGGGTGAGAGAATGGGTGGGACGAAGGAGCGGGTGAGTGGGTGGGACGAGGGAGCGGGTGAGTGGGTGGGACGAGGGAGCCGGTGAGCGGGTGGGACGAGGGAGCGGGTGAGAGAGTGGGTGCGACGAGGGAGCGGGTGAGTGGGTGGGACGAGGGAGCGGGTGAGTGGGTGGGACGAGGGAGCGGGTGAGAGTGGGTGGGACGAGGGAGCGGATGAGTGGGTGGGACGAGGGAGCCGGTGAGAGGGTGGGACGAGGGAGCGGGAGAGAGAGTGGGACGAGGGAGCGGGTGAGAGAGAGGGTGGGACGAGGGAGCGGGTGAGAGGGTGGGACGAGGGAGCGGGTGAGAGAGTGGGTGGGACGAGGGAGCGGGTGAGAGAGAGGGTGGGACTAGGGAGCGGGCGAGTGGGTGGGACGAGGGAGCGGGCGAGAGTGTGTGGGACGAGGAAGCAGGTGAGAGAGTGGGTGGGACGAGGGAGCGGGTGAGTGGGTGGGACGAGGGAGCGGGTGAGTGGGTGGGACGAGGGAGCGGGTGAGTGTGTGGGACGAGGGAGCCGGTGAGAGAGTGGGTGGGATGAGGGAGCGGGTGAGAGAGAGGGTGCGACGAGGGAGCGGGCGAGAGTGGGTGGGACGAGGGAGCGGGCGAGTGTGTGGGACGAGGGAGCAGGTGAGAGAGTGGGTGGGACGAGGGAGCGGGTGAGAGAGTGGGTGGGACGAGGGAGCGGGTGAGAGAGTGGGTGGGACGAGGGAGCGGGCGAGAGTGGGTGAGAGGAGGGAGCGGGTGAGTTTGTGGGACGAGGGAGCAGGTGAGAGAGTGGGTGGGACGAGGGAGCAGGTGAGAGAGTGGTTGGGACGAGGGAGCGGGTGAGAGAGTGGGTGGGACGAGGGAGCGGGCGAGAGTGGGTGGGACGAGGAGCCCGTGAGAGAATTGGTGGGACGAGGGAGCGGGTGAGTGGGTGGGACGAGGGAGTGGGTGAGAGAGTGGGTGGGACGAGGGAGCGGGCGAGAGTGTGGGGGACGAGGGAGCAGGTGAGAGAGTGGGTGGGACGAGGGAGCGGGTAAGAGTGGGTGGGACGAGGGAGCGGGTAAGAGTGGGTGGGACGAGGGAGCCGGTGAGAGAGTGGGTGGGACGAGGGAGCGGGTGAGAGTGGGTGGGACGAGGGAGCCGGTGAGAGAGTGGGTGGGACGAGGGAGCGGGTAAGAGGGTGGGACGAGGGAGCGGGTGAGAGAGTGGGTGGGACGAGAGAGCGGGTGAGAGAGTGTTTGACGAGGGAGCGGGTGAGAGAGTGGGTGGGACGAGGGAGCGAGTGAGAGTGGGTGGGACGAGGGAGCGGGCGAGAGAGTGGGTGGGACGAGGGAGCGGGTGTGTGTAGGACGAGGGAGCAGGTGAGAGAGTGGGTGGGACGAGGGAGCAGATGAGAGAGTGGGTGGGACGAGGAGGCGGGTGAGAGAGTGGGTGGGACGAGGGAACGGGTGAGAGAGTGGGTGGGACGAGGGAGCGGGCGAGAGTGGGTGGGACGAGGAGCGGGTGAGAGAATGGGTGGGACGAGGGAGCGGGTGAGTGGGTGGGACGAGGGAGCAGGTGAGAGAGTGGGTGGGACGAGGGAGCAGATGAGAGAGTGGTTGGGACGAGGGAGCGGGTGAGAGAGTGGGTGGGACGAGGGAGCGGGCGAGAGTGGGTGGGACGAGGAGCGGGTGAGAGAATGGGTGGGACGAGGGAGCGGGTGAGTGGGTGGGACGAGGGAGGGGGTGAGAGTGGGTGGGACGAGGGAGCGGGTGGGACGTGGGAGCGGGCGAGAGTGTGTGGGACAAGGGAGCAGGTGAGAGAGTGGGTGGGACGAGGGAGCGGGTAAGAGTGGGTGGGACGAGGGAGCCGGTGAGAGAGTGGGTGGGACGAGGGAGCCGGTGAGAGAGTGGGTGGGACGAGGGAGCGGGTGAGAGTGGGTGGGACGAGGGAGCCGGTGAGAGAGTGGGTGGGACGAGGGAGCGGGTAAGAGGGTGGGACGAGGGAGCGGGTGAGAGAGTGGGTGGGACGAGGGAGCGAGTGAGAGAGTGGGTGGGACGAGGGAGCGGGCGAGAGAGTGGGTGGGACGAGGGAGCGGGGGAGAGAGTGGGTGGGACGAGGGAGCGGGTGTGTGTAGGACGATGGAGCAGGTGAGAGAGTGGGTGGGACGAGGGAGCGGGTGAGAGAGAGGGTGGGACGAGGGAGCGGGTGAGAGAGTGGGTGGGACGAGGGAGCGGGTGAGAGAGTGGGTGGGACGAGGGAGCGGGTGAGAGAGTGTGGGACGAGGGAGCGTGTGAGTGTGGGACGACGGAGCAGTTGACAGAGTGGGTGGGACGAGGGAGCGGGTGAGAGAGAGGGTGGGACGAGGGAGCGGGTGAGAAAGTGGGTGGGACGAGGGAGCGGGCGAGAGAATGGGTGGGACGACGGAGCGGGTGAGAGAGTGGGTGGGACGAGGGAGCGGGTGAGTGTGGGACGAGGGAGCGGGTGAGAGAGTGGGTGGGACGAGGGAGCGGGTGAGAGAGGGTGGGACGAGGGAGCGGGTGAGAAAGTGGGTGGGACGAGGGAGCGGGCGAGAGAATGGGTGGGACGACGGAGCGGGTGAGAGAGTGGGTGGGACGAGGGAGCGGGTGAGAGAGTGTGGGACGAGGGAGCGGGTGAGAGAGTGGGTGGGACGAGGGAGCGGGTGAGAGAGTGGGTGGGACGAGGGAGCGGGTGAGAGAGTGTGGGACGAGGGAGCGGGTGAGAGAGTGGGTGGGACGAGGGAGCGGGTGAGAGTGTGGGACGAGGGAGCAGGTGAGAAAGTGGGTGGGACGAGGGAGCGGGTGAGAGAGTGTGGGACGAGGGAGCGGGTGAGAGAGTGGGTGGTACGAGGGAGCGGGTGAGAGAGTGGGTGGGACGAGGGAGCGGGTGAGAGAGTGGGTGGGACGAGGGAGCAGGTGAGAGAGTGGTTGGGACGAGGGAGCGGGTGAGAGAGTGGGTGGGACGAGGGAGCGGGCGAGAGTGGGTGGGACGAGGAGCGGGTGAGAGAATGGGTGGGACGAGGGAGCGGGTGAGTGGGTGGGACGAGGGAGTGGGTGAGAGTGGGTGGGACGAGGGAGCGGGCGAGAGTGTGGGGGACGAGGGAGCAGGTGAGAGAGTGGGTGGGACGAGGGAGCGGGTAAGAGTGGGTGGGACGAGGGAGCGGGTAAGAGTGGGTGGGACGAGGGAGCCGGTGAGAGAGTGGGTGGGACGAGGGAGCGGGTGAGAGTGTGTGTGACGAGGGAGCGGGTGAGAGAGTGGGTGGGACGAGGGAGCGGGTCAGAGGGTGGGACGAGGGAGCGGGTGAGAGAGTGGGTGGGACGAGAGAGCGGGTGAGAGAGTGTTTGACGAGGGAGCGGGTGAGAGAGTGGGTGGGACGAGGGAGCGAGTGAGAGTGGGTGGGACGAGGGAGCGGGTGAGAGAGTGGGTGGGACGAGGGAGCGGGTGTGTGTAGGACGAGGGAGCAGGTGAGAGAGTGGGTGGGACGAGGGAGCAGATGAGAGAGTGGGTGGGACGAGGAGGCGGGTGAGAGAGTGGGTGGGACGAGGGAACGGGTGAGAGAGTGGGTGGGACGAGGGAGCGGGCGAGAGTGGGTGGGACGAGGAGCGGGTGAGAGAATGGGTGGGACGAGGGAGCGGGTAAGAGTGGGTGGGACGAGGGAGCCGGTGAGAGAGTGGGTGGGACGAGGGAGCAGATGAGAGAGTGGTTGGGACGAGGGAGCGGGTGAGAGAGTGGGTGGGACGAGGGAGCGGGCGAGAGTGGGTGGGACGAGGAGCGGGTGAGAGAATGGGTGGGACGAGGGAGCGGGTGAGTGGGTGGGACGAGGGAGGGGGTGAGAGTGGGTGGGACGAGGGAGCGGGTGGGACGTGGGAGCGGGCGAGAGTGTGTGGGACGAGGGAGCAGGTGAGAGAGTGGGTGGGACGAGGGAGCGGGTAAGAGTGGGTGGGACGAGGGAGCCGGTGAGAGAGTGGGTGGGACGAGGGAGCCGATGAGAGAGTGGGTGGGACGAGGGAGCGGGTGAGAGTGGGTGGGACGAGGGAGCCGGTGAGAGAGTGGGTGGGACGAGGGAGCGGGTAAGAGGGTGGGACGCGGGAGCGGGTGAGAGAGTGGGTGGGACGAGGGAGCGAGTGAGAGAGTGGGTTGGACGAGGGAGCGGGCGAGAGAGTGGGTGGGACGAGGGAGCGGGCGAGAGAGTGGGTGGGACGAGGGAGCGGGTGTGTGTAGGACGATGGAGCAGGTGAGAGAGTGGGTGGGACGAGGGAGCGGGTGAGAGAGAGGGTGGGACGAGGGAGCGGGTGAGAGAGTGGGTGGGACGAGGGAGCGGGTGAGAGAGTGGGTGGGACGAGGGAGCGGGTGAGAGAGTGTGGGACGAGGGAGCGTGTGAGTGTAGGACGACGGAGCAGTTGAGAGAGTGGGTGGGACGAGGGAGCGGGTGAGAGAGAGGGTGGGACGAGGGAGCGGGTGAGAAAGTGGGTGGGACGAGGGAGCGGGCGAGAGAATGGGTGGGACGACGGAGCGGGTGAGAGAGTGGGTGGGACGAGGGAGCGGGTGAGTGTGGGACGAGGGAGCGGGTGAGAGAGTGGGTGGGACGAGGGAGCGGGTGAGAGAGGGTGGGACGAGGGAGCGGGTGAGAAAGTGGGTGGGACGAGGGAGCGGGCGAGAGAGTGGGCGGGACGACGGAGCGGGTGAGAGAGTGGGTGGGACGAGGGAGCGGGTGAGAGAGTGTGGGACGAGGGAGCGGGTGAGAGAGTGGGTGGGACGAGGGAGCGGGTGAGAGAGTGGGTGGGACGAGGGAGCGGGTGAGAGAGTGTGGGACGAGGGAGCGGGTGAGAGAGTGGGTGGGACGAGGGAGCGGGTGAGAGTGTGGGACGAGGGAGCAGGTGAGAGAGTGGGTGGGACGAGGGAGCGGGTGAGAGAGTGTGGGACGAGGGAGCGGGTGAGAGAGTGGGTGGGACGAGGGAGCGGGTGAGAGAGTGGGTGGGACGAGGGAGCGGGTGAGAGAGTGGGTGGGACGAGGGAGCAGGTGAGAGAGTGGGTGGGACGAGGGAGCGGGTGAGAGAGAGGGTGGGACGAGGGAGCGGGTGAGAGAGTGGGTGGGACGAGGGAGCGGGTGAGAGAGTGGGTGGGACGAGGGAGCGGGTGAGAGAGAGTGGGACGACGGAGCGGGTGAGATTGTGGGTGGGACGCGACATGCTGTACACACCAAGATGCTTAACCTAGATGATGGAAACGAGGAATTCAGTTCCAATGAATAATTGAATTACAGCAGCAGTAGCAGCAACACTAGCAGTAGCAGCAGCAACACTAGCAGTAGCAGCAGCAACACTAGCAATAGCAACACTAGCAGTAGCAGCAACAACATTAGCTGTATCAGTAGCAGCAACACTAGCAGCAGCAGTAACAACACTAGCTGTATCAGTAGCAGCAACACTAGCAGTAGCAGCAACATTAGCAGTAGCAGCAACATTAGCAGTAGCAGCAACATTAGCAGTAGCAGCAACATTAGCAGTAGCAGCAACATCAACACTAACAGCAGCAGCAACACTAGCTGTATCAGTAGCAGCAACACTAGCAGTAGCAGCAACACTAGCAGTAGCAGCAGCAACACTAGCAATAGCAACACTAGCAGTAGCAGCAACAACATTAGCTGTATCAGTAGCAGCAACACTAGCAGCAGCAGTAACAACACTAGCTGTATCAGTAGCAGCAACACTAGCAGTAGCAGCAACATTAGCAGTAGCAGCAACATTAGCAGTAGCAGCAACATTAGCAGTAGCAGCAACATTAGCAGTAGCAGCAACATCAACACTAACAGCAGCAGCAACACTAGCTGTATCAGTAGCAGCAACACTAGCAGTAGCAGCAATACTAGCAGTAACAGCAGCAGCAACACTAGCAGCAGCAGCAACAACAGTAGCTGTAGCAGCAGCAACAACAGTAGCTGTAGCAGCAGCAACAACAGTAGCTGTAGCAGCAGCAACAACAGTAGCTGTAACAGCAGCAACAACAGTAGCTGTAGCAGCAGCAACACTAGCCGTAGGAACAGCAGCAACACTAGTCGTAGCAGTAGCAGCTACACCAGCAGTAGCAGCAGGCGCATCAGTAGCAGCTACACCAGCAGTAGCAGCAGGCGCATCAGTAGCAACACTAGCAACAGCAGCAGAAGCAGATATATCAGTAGTAGCAACTGCATCAACCACACCAGCAATAGATGCATCAGCAGAAACACTTAACAGCATCTACATCAGCAGCACACCAGCAGTAGTAGCAGCAACTGCATCAGCATAAACTGCACGAGTAAAAGCAGCAGCAACATTTGCTGTAAAACACCAGCAGCAATAGCAGCAACAGCCGCAATACCAGCAGCTGCATCATCAGCAGCACCAGCAGTAACTGTATCAGTAGGAATACCATGAGGATCACCAGCAGAGTGTCCGCTGCAGCACCAGCAGTATCTGCATGAAAAGCAATGTCAGCAGTCTCATCATCAGCAGCAGATTTTGCTTGTGTTACAGCACCAGCAGTATTTGCTGTGGCATAAGCGACAGCTTTCAGCAGCAATGGCAGCATCAACGATAGCTGATGCTCCAACAGTCTCAGCATAATCAGTAACAGCCTTAACAGCAAAGTTTTGTAAAAAAAATCAGAACAGCAATGATACTGCGAAGAGGAAGGGCCAGGAGCTGTGAACCGACCCCTGGAACCACGTATAGTTGAGTACATAGTGTTGGTTCACGGATCAATACAATGTATCCCACAAGCCTCCGGAACAACCCGCCTTATTATAAACTTTATGCAAAAGTGAAACTCAAATCTTAAATTAATTCTACTTATGAATGAGATTATAATATACTCGACTCTAATTCATCTCCATATTGTCAAATACGCAAGATATATTTGAAAAGTTTCCGCTAAGTTGTGCTAGCAGTCCAACAACACCAAGTAATTAGTTGGTAGCAGCCGGATTTGCAAACAAGAGCAGCCAGCGCAACACTGTTACACTAATTCCAAGTGAACTTTGCTAGTTTCGACTCGCAAGTTTGCTAAAGTTTGTAAACGTACAGTGAAGGAGATGATGACAACCACATCTAAAAAATATGCAAATACGCAGTATATTTAAATAAAATACATAAATATGCCGTTTGTATACAAATTATTGTTTTTTCCGATCTGTTGATGTTGGTTATCTCAAGCAATTACAGCTTTTTATTTTTGGTATTAATGATCTGACATTACTTTATATGATCATCCTCTTTACTATATATGTATCCGACGTTCATGACGCGAGGAGTGGGATGACGTAAGGAATATACAGATAAATATATGCAGTAAAGATGACATGTATAGTGATACCCAACCTCATATCATCATCTCCGCGCCATGCAGCATCAAGACAAATTAATGTCACCCGCAGCAGTATTTTACCCACTTGTTTGGTTACGTGTCAGGTATTCCACCAGAGATGTGACCCAAACTGTCAAATTACTTTTTCTCTCACAACAAACAGATTTTTCAGAATTCTATTCATGCCTACTTCTCCCGAGTCCTTCACACCAACATCACTTTTTTCTCACTCAATAAGCGTACCCTCTCTCCGCCTCGCGTATTCACACTCACTAATTTCTTTCCTTAGACTTTTCTCCTTAGCCTTGCGTTACACAACTCCCCTCACGCCGAAGTTTCCTCTTCATGATCGCACACCAATACCACAACACGTCTGGACATAACATTAGCTCTAGTTCATACATCTTAATACCACACACATTTGTCTGACAAAATGCCGTTAGATGATTAAGGAAAATTAGTTATAAAAGAATGTACAAACTATACATTTGCACACTACAGCTGTAAAGTAACATCTTTGCCATCAAACTAGCAAATATACTGAAACAAATAACTACGATAGCTACGATATATATATTTTTTCGTGGAACACTACTTCCACGAGGAAGTTATTACTAGATTTATACCACATTAGTACTACAAAAATTATTTAATATATTTAAAAGAATACAAACTACGAGATGGAAAGCCTTCCCGAAATTGAATTACCCTAACTGTTGTGTGATTTATGGTCGAAAGAATTTGCCTCGTTCCCTCATTACCCTGCACAGTCAATAAAACATAAAATAATATGGTGTTAAAGCACGTACAAGCAACTTCTATATTTACATCTTTAAGATCATATTAACAGTAAACGTATTATTCTTGGAGATTATAATACCGGACCGAAGTCTATTGTAGGGTTAATTACGAACACCACTGGAACTAAATTAGCTAAATTCCTAAATGAACAGGAGAATGCTTCAACAGTGGGCAAAAGTAAGCCCACTTTATAACACACACACACACACACATATATATATATATATATATATATATATATATATATATATATATATATATATATATATATATATATATATATATATATATATATATATATATGCCCGCGCGCGCGCGCGCGTGTGTGTGTGTGTGTGTGTGTGTGTGTGTGTGTGTGTGTGTGTGTGTGTGTGTGTGTGTGTGTGTGTGTGTGTGTGTGTGTGTGTGTGTGTGTGTGTTGCCGAATTTATAAAACTGGTTAATTAGCAAGAACTCATAAATATAAAATCTATGTTGGCGTATTAGATCCGCAAATCTTAAATCTGATCACTTTCCCTGAATCACATCCATAAATTCTGAACATATTTTCAGTAATCAAGAAACTTTTACAAAGGATAAAAACTTATTCTTAGCTCAGATCATAGAAACGTTATAATTCACATGAGCCTTATTGTACACACAAGAATAATGATGATCTACTCGCTACTGTTGAGAATTTACTCAGAGATCAAAGAAAGAAAGGACGCAAACTCTCCTCTTGAAATGTTAGCAAATCCCATATCATAAATAGTGTAATGATTCGCATTAAGGAAATTTAATGTGTGTAGATAGAAGGTTTGGTAGAGTATATCGTGACTCTAAAACCCAAGATTTCATCAAAACTTTACAAAATACACATACGAAAAACGCAAGAAACAGCAGAGAGATTATTCAAAACTAATGGGGATAATTTGCTAACGGGTTAAACAGATCTACCCCTTAAAGTTTAGCTTGGACAGGTATAAACAAAATAACTGGGAAAGATTGGTATTATTGCTTATCCTTACACTCTTGAAAAAGCTAATAACCTCACAAATAATTAGGTCAAAACATCCATATATCTTGACCTTTGATGAATTTCGAGAGTTTTCTTACTCCCGGAGCCCGGCCCTGGGCCAGGGTTGTCTTGTGCTTGCCTGGTCAACTAGGCTGTTGCTGGCCTGCTGGTTCACATATCCATCACAGCCTGGTTGCTCTGACAATTGAAATCCGCACTTGTCCCAGCAGCGTTTCTGATATCTTCTGGGAAGATGTTGAATACTCTGGGACCACGGATGTTAACACAATGTTCTCTTATTGTGCCCACGGCGCCCCTGCTTCTCACTGGGTTGACTGCACATTTTCTCCCAAATCTCTCACTTCAATATGTTGTTATGGCAGGATGCAGATTTGAGGCTTGGCTTTCAAGTACTTTCCATGTATATATATTATCGTGTGCATATCTCCTCTGCTCCAACGAGTACACATTTAGGACTTTGAGACGTTCCCAGTAATTGGAACACTTTATTATCTCTATGTGGGACGTAAATGAGTTCTGTATTTGTTCCAACTCTAATATATGCCATACCCTGAACGGAACCGTCAACACTAAATAATGTTCTAAGTAAAACACTAATTTCCCCCCCCCCCTTTTTTTTTTTTAAATTCTCTTTATCCACGTATTCATTTTTCTGGCTGTTGTGACATTTGCCTTGTGTTCCTTGAAAGAAAGATCAGCTGAAATAATTACTACAAGGTATCTTACGTGCTCCTTTCGTTAAGTTTGATGATTCTCTTGAGTTTCTGTATACAGTATCCCCTTTTGAGTTCAACATTCTTTACATATCTCAGCAGCTGGAGCATAACTACATTGTACGCCATATTCTCCATAACCAACTGGAAAACTTTGCTTATATCTTCTTGCAGATTTTCCGTGTCTTCCACCATGCTTATTTTGGGATCATCCGCAAATGATGATACAAAATCGTAACTAAAGTTTTTATATATGTTATTTATGAGAATACGCAGCAGTAGAGGCGCCGGGACCGTGCCTTGCACACTGACCTTTTTTTTTACTTCACTAATGCCGGATTTTGCTCTGTTTACTGAATATCCATTTTCTCACTTTTCCCTTTATACCTAATGACCCTTATTTTATGTGGGATCACCCATGATTGCATTTGTCAAATGCCTTTGTGAAATTCGTTTATATCATATCTGCGTTTTGGCTTTCTTCCAACCACCATGAAACTCTCTCAGACTCTCTTCCAACCATGAAACTCTCTCAGACTCTCTTCCAACCATGAAACTCTCTCAGACTCTCTTCCAACCATGAAACTCTCTCAGACTCTCTTCCAACCATGAAACTCTCTCAGACTCTCTTCCAACCATGAAACTCTCTCAGACTCTCTTCCAACCATGAAACTCTCTCAGACTCTCTTCCAACCATGAAACTCTCTCAGACTCTCTTCCAACCATGAAACGCTCTCTCTCTCTCTCTCTCTCTCTCTCTCTCTCTCTCTCTCTCTCTCTCTCTCTCTCTCTCTCTCTCTTCCAACCATGAAACTCTCTCTCAAACTCTCTTCCAACCATGAATCTCTCTCACTCTCTTCCAACCATGAAACACACTCTCAGACTCTCTTCCAACCATGAAACACACTCTCTCAGACTCTCTTCCAACCATGAAACACACTCTCTCAGACTCTCTTCCAACCATGAAACACACTCTCAGACTCTCTTCCAACCATGAAACACACTCTCTCAGACTCTCTTCCAACCATGAAACACTCTCTCTCAGACTCTCTTCCAACCATGAAACACACTCTCAGACTCTCTTCCAACCATGAAACACACTCTCTCAGACTCTCTTCCAACCATGAAACTCTCTCTCTCAGACTCTCTTCCAACTATGAAACTCTCTCAGACTCTCTCCCAACCATGAAACTCTCTCAGACTCTCTTCCAAGCATGAAACTCTCTCTCTCTCAGACTCTCTTCCAACCATGAAACACTCTCTCTCTCAGACTCTCTTCCAACCATGAAACACTCTCTCTCTCAGACTCTCTTCCAACCATGAAACTCTCTCTCTCTCAGACTCTCTTCCAACCATGAAACTCTCTCTCTCTCAGACTCTCTTCCAACCATGAAACTCTCTCTCTCTCAGACTCTTCAATGAATTTATTCTTTTCCTTTCTTCCGTTCTCTTCTCACACAATACACAGTTTCCAGCGTGGGCATGATAGGGTTCAAAAGACCAGAAACATATAATGCCTGCGATTATTGTGCGAGGCGGACAAGGAGCTGAGACTCGAAACCCGGAAATAAAACTCGGCGAGTACGACTTTTTGAGCATACACACATTTGCACACAACTGAACTCGCGTGCGAGCGCACGCACACATACACTTACACATGCACTCACACGCACACGAACACTCACACGCACACACAGAAGGAACGGAAAGAAGCAAATAACAGAAAATGGGACTACAGAAGAGGGGACTATGCATGATAATTTTTCCAAAAGAACTAGAATGGGGAATTGAACTGGAAGGCAGACCTGTTTAAGAAATAAGGAAGGGAGCAGTCAAAGTTCCATGAAGCAAAAGTGAGATTCGTACTAAAAACGAAAAGAAGCAAGAAAAACAAAGAGAGCTCTTTATGGTTTAATAAAGAATGGAAGAAGCCAAAGGGACAAGTAAGAGGAAAAAATATAGAGCAAATCACAGTATATAAAACCAAGAGTCAAGCAGGAGAGAATAAGAATAAGAAGTGGAGCTTAAAGTTTGAAAATATCGTCAAAGGCTAAAATAGTACCATTATTACTGCACAGCCACATAAGAAAATAAAACTGTGAAGGGGGCGAGTGATAAGGTTGTCGAAGAAGGGATGCTAACAGAGAATAACAGAAGCCTGTGAAGTATTCAGCAAAATTTTCCAAGTCTTTACTTACAGAAGAAAATGGAGAATTACTTCAAAGCACTGCAGCTGAGCAGAGCAACTCGTACTGGAGAGTATCAAGACAAATTGTGTGATGAGACTACTACATGACCTGGATGTAACAAAAGCAATGGGACTAGATAACATATCTTTATGGGGCTGAGAGAAAAGTATTCCACCAGTTTCTCCAGTCAGAACAGCTGCCAGAAAATTGAAAAATGGTAAATTAGAAAAAAAAGGGATAGACAGGAAGCCCTGAACATCTCAAGCATATTGTCAAAAGTTTTGGAGAAGATAGTACTGAAAAAAAGATATTGGAACATGGAGAGAAAAAGATTCTTTATGGAAAGCAGAATGGATTTAGGAATGGAAATCCTGTCTTACGAATTTGCTAAGACAGTCACAATAATAAAACAAGATGGGAGTGGGTTGACTGCACTTTCTTGGACTGTAGAAAAACATTTGATGCAGTACCACACCAGAGTGTAACGAATGGGGTTTCGCAAGGATCAGCGTTAGGACAACCATTTTCCTAATATACGTGAATGATCTACCTGATGGAACTAAGTCCTGTGTATCACTAGCGAGGCGAATAAGAAGAGATGACAAGGATAAACTCCAAAAAAAAACTCAACAAAAGCAGATATAGTCAAACAAGTGAGTTCTCGAGTTCAAATAAGCCTCCTGCGTTTTGCAGGAAGAAAGGGCAGAGAAGAAAAGGCGGAGAGGTGCAAATATTAGGGAGGAAAAAAGACCTGAGGATGAATATAGCACTTAACACATTGCCATACTTGCACATAAACCGTATAAAGGCAGCAGCATATGGAAGATTAACAAGCCTCAGCATAACATTCAGGAACTTGATTAAAGAATCCTTCCGAATCATACTCATGACATACGTCATGAGTACGAGGCCCCAGCATGTTACACACATCTAGTCAAGTACTAGAAGAAACTAGAAAATGTTCAAAAATTTGCAACCAGGTTCACATCAGAACTAATAAGAACGAACTATGAGGAGAGGTTGGAAGAAATGAACCTAACGACCATAAAGGATAGAAGGACTAGGGATACATAATTACTAAGTACAAAATCTTAAGATGAATTGACAGGGACAGATTGTCTAAATTAAAACGACCAGGATTAATCAGCTTGGGTACCCATGCTCACAACACTCACTAATAATCATTTGGTTACTTCAATCTTCTTTGATCTCGAAAAAGCTTATGACACTACTTTGTGTTACATTATCTTAGCACAGGCTCATCCCTTGGGCCTTCGAGACAATCTACCGCTTTTCCTTAGGAATTCTTGTCGGAGAGGCACTTCCGTGTCTGAATTAATAATAGGTTTTCCCATAACTTCATCCAGACTGTCGTCCATCCAGGCGTCTCTAGGTCAATGATTCTGGTATAGCTTATGCAGTCACACTCATTCAAGAGTGCTATACATCGCGCTTCCCATTCGACCACCTCTCATGGGCTTAAATTTTCTCTTACTAAAGCACATCAGATTCCTTTTACAAGGTGCCCTGTTTTCCCTTGCACTGCTTCATACCTGTAATGTTCCCATATCCTTGAACGAGATACTGACAAATTTTTCAAATGTCCCTCGGAGGCCTCTCAATCACCCTGAAAGCTGCTTGTCATATCCGCATCAGACTTTCTAAAACCCCTATCACATTCATGAGGGGTTGACAGACGAACCCATCCTAATCTTCATTCTGCGTTCATCCTATCTAAATCGGACTTCTGTGACCAACTGCCTTTTGATCCCATTCATCGTCAAAGGTTGTTTGTGACTCGGTGCCCCTAAAGGGAGGTTCCTTGACGCTGGTGAGAGGCTCTTGATCAAGGAAATTGGATCTGTGCTCCGGTTCCCTGAACTGAGCCTGAATACCTTCCACCCCCCCCCCACATGCGCTGTATAATCCTACGGGTTTAGCGCTCCCCCATGATTATAATAATGTGACTCTGTGCTTTTCGTTCTTCCCAATTAGAGAACCTACATATATTCAGAGAAACGTGTTATCTTTGCAAGATAAGAGCGATGCATATTGTCTCTGTTATTTTGTCTGCTCTCACGACTTAAATGACCCTTCTGCACACAGGATGGTAACGGATATTAGTAGAGTTTCTTTGTTTAATAGTCGCCCCTATTTATTGCGCTCCCTCTCCTCTCCATATTCGCTCTCTATTGGCTTCTCTTAACTTACCTCCCCTTTAACAGCCACCTTGCAACTTACTTTTCTCTCCTTCCTTGGAAAGTCCTGACGATCTGTGTTTGCTCTTCCCCACTTCCATGTGCCAGAGCTCACTCTCCTGCTATAACTTCACACTCGCTCTTTACTGATCGCTTCTATTCTCATTCTCATGCTAGTGCAATGTACAATGATGGTTCTAAATTACCTGATGGTGCTGGGTATGCAGCGGTTTTTCCCGACAAAAATCATCAGAGGTCATGAACCAGACTCGGCCAATGTTTTCACAGCCGAGCTGTATGCAGTTCTCATGGTCATCATATGCACGGCATCAATGTTCACTTCGCTTTTCGTAGTTATTTCGGACTCCTACTGTGCGTTACAGACTATCTATAAATTTGATCCCCTCATCCCACCGTCCTTTATATACAACTTTGGTTATGCCATATTTCCAGTGAGCATAAAGATGTTTTTTACCGAGTCTCTGCACACACGTCGATGTTTGGGATAACAAGGCAGGCAGGCTCAGCCTGCCTGCTCTCTCAACAGCTCCGCAGGTATCAACGGTGGTCCACTTCGGGCCACAATAAATCTTCTGTCTAACCACATTTGCCTTTCTGTCCATCATTTTCCCACTGCAGCAGTGTTTCTTAGACTGTACTCCCACTTACACATCAACCACACGTACCTCATTCACAAACACTTCACGGAAAAACCCGCATCAACGCTCAGCGAGGACTGTCAGATTGCACTATCAACAACCAGGCAGAATTCACTTCCGACGTCTCTACCGTCGTACTCGTACTGACCTTCAAAAAAAAATTTGAAGTCCCTCTGACACACACACACATTGATTTTTTTAACACAAACTAATTACTCCAACTTTGATTTTAAGTTACCTCATGCACTCTCCCTTACCTCCACTAACCCGCTTACCCCCCAACACTCACCTCCCTCACTTCCTCCTAACTTCTACATATTTCTACTGTAGCACATCTCCACCTGCAGCGCTGTATGACCCTTTCGGGTTTAGCACTTCATCTGATTATATTATAATTAGGATTTAAACCTACAGATACCTGAAACCGAAAAATACTTCAATTCTTTAAATCCTTGAAATGCAGAGCTGTTAGAAACCTCTAGATAATAAAATTCTAGACACTAGAAATCTACAGATACCCGAAACTTATAAACACTAGAATCTTAGAGATAATAGAAGTGTATAAAAACTACAGTTTAGATAGTAGAAACACATATATATACTAGAAACCTGATATGTGAATACCAGGCACTTATAGATACCTGAACATAACGAATTACCACTCCTATACTGCCTCACACAGCCACTGCCTCACACAACCACTGCCTCACACAGCCAATGCTTCACACAGCCACTGCCTCACACGGCCACTGCCTCACACGGCCACTGCCTCACACGGCCACTGCCTCACACAGCCACTGCCTCACACAGCCACTGCCTCACACAGCCACTGCCTCACACAGCCACTGCCTCACACAGCCACTGCCTCACACAGCCACTGCCTCACACAGCCACTGCCTCACACAGCCACTGCCTCACACAACCACTGCCTCACACAGCCAATGCTTCACACAGCCAATGCCTCACACAGCCACTGCCTCACACAGCCACGGCCTCACACAGCCACGGCCTCACACAGCCACTGCCTCACACAGCCATTGCCTCACACAGCCATTGCCTCACACAGCCACTGCCTCACACAACCACTGCCTCACACAACCACTGCCTCACACAGCCAATGCTTCACACGGCCACTGCCTCACACGGCCACTGCCTCACACGGCCACTGCCTCACACGGCCACTGCTTCACACGGCCACTGCCTCAAACAGCCCCTGCCTCACACAGCCACTGCCTCACACAGCCACTGCCTCACACAGTCACTGCCACACATAGCCACTGCCACACACAGCCACTGCCACACACAGCCACTGCCTCACACAGCCAAAGCTTCACACAGCCACTGCTTCACACAGCCACTGCTTCACACAGCCACTGCTTTTAACAGCCACTGCCTCACACAGCCACTGCTTCACACAGCCACTGCCTCACAGAGCCAATGCTTCACACAGCCACTGCCTCACACAGCCACTGCTTTAAACAGCCACTGCCTCACACAGCCACTGCTTCACACAGCCAATGCCTCACACAGCCAATGCCTCACACAGCCACTGCCTCACACAGCCAATGCTTCACAGAGCCACTGCCTCACACAGCCACTGCCTCACACAGCCACTGCCTCACACAGCCACTGCCTCACACAGCCACTGCCTCACACAGCCACTGCCTCACACAGCCACTGCCTCACACAACCACTGCCTCACACAACCACGGCCTCACACAGCCACGGCCTCACACAGCCACGGCCTCACACAGCCACGGCCTCACACAGCCACTGTCTCACACAGCCACAGCCTCACACAACCACTGCCTCACACAGCCACTGCCTCACACAGTCACTGCCTCACACAGCCACTGCTTCACACAGCCACTGCCTCACACAGCCACTGCCTCACATAGCCACTGCCTCACACAACCACTGCCTCACACAACCACTTCTTCACACAGCCACTGCCTCAAACAGCCACTGCTTCACACAGCCACTGCCTCACACAGCCACTGCCTCACACAGCCACTGCCTCACACAGCCACTGCCTCACACAGCCACTGCCTCACACAGCCACTGCCTCACACGGCCACTGCCTCACACGGCCACTGATCACACAGCCACACATACACTGCCTTACACAGCCACTGCCTCACACAGCCACTGCCTCACACAGCCACTGCCTCACACAGCCACACATACACTGCCTCAGACAGCCCCTGCCTCACACGGCCACTGCCTCACACGGCCACTGCCTCACACAGCCACACATACACTGCCTCACACAGCCACTGCCTCTTACGGCCATACATACACTGCCTCACACAGCCACACATACACTGCCTCACACAGCCACACATACACTGCCTCACACAGCCACACATACACTGCCTCACACAGTCACACATACACTGGCTCACACAACAACACATACACTGCCTCACACAGCCACACATACACTGCCTTACGCAGCCACTGCCTCGAACGGCCACTGCCTCACACAGCCACTGCCTCACACAGTCACTGCCTCACACATCCACTGCCTCACACAGCCACTGCCTCACACAGCCACTGCCTCACACAACCACTGCCTCACACAACCACTGCTTTACACAGCCACTGCCTCACACAGCCACTGCCTCAAACAGCCACTGCTTCACACAGCCACTGCCTCACACAGCCACTGCCTAACGCAGCCACTGCCTCACACAGCCACTGCCTCACACAGCCACTGCCTCACACAGCCACTGCCTCACACGGCCACTGATCACACAGCCACACATACACTGCCTTACACAGCCACTGCCTCACACAGCCACTGCCTCACACAGCCACTGCCTCACACAGCCACACATACACTGCCTCAGACAGCCCCTGCCTCACACGGCCACTGCCTCACACAGCCACTGCCTCACACAGCCACTGCCTCACACAGCCACTGCCTCACACAGCCACTGCCTCACACAGCCACTGCCTCACACAGCCACTGCCTCACACAGCCACTGCCTCACACAGCCACTGCCTCACACAGCCACTGCCTCACACAGCCACTGCCTCACACAGCCACTGCCTCACACGGCCACTGCCTCACACGGCCACTGATCACACAGCCACACATACACTGCCTCACACAGCCACTGCCTCACACAGCCACACATACACTGCCTCACACAGCCACACATACACTGCCTCACACAGCCACTGCCTCTTACGACCATACATACACTGCCTCACACAGCCACACATACACTGCCTCACACAGCCACACATACACTGCCTCACACAGCCACACATACACTGCCTCACACAGTCACACATACACTGCCTCACACAACACATACACTGCCTCACACAGCCACACATACACTGCCTCACACAGCCTCTGCCTCACACAGCCACTGCCTCACACAACCACTGCCTCACACAGCCACTGTCTCACACAGCCACACATACACTGCCTCACACAGCCACTGCCTCACACAGCCACTGCCTCACACAGCCACTGCTTCACACGGCCACTGCCTCACACGGCCACTGATCACACAGCCACACATACACTGCCTTACACAGCCACTGCCTCACACAGCCACTGCCTCACACAGCCACTGTCTCACACAGCCACACATACACTGCCTCAGACAGCCCCTGCCTCACACGGCCACTGCCTCACACAGCCACTGCCTCACACAGCCACACATACACTGCCTCACACAGCCACACATACACTGCCTCACACAGCCACTGCCTCACACAGCCACACATACACTGCCTCACACAGCCACACATACACTGCCTCACACAGCCACACATACACTGCCTCACACAGTCACACATACACTGCCTCACACAACAACACATACACTGCCTCACACAGCCACACATACACTGCCTCAGACAGCCCCTGCCTCACACGGCCACTGCCTCACACAGCCACTGCCTCACACAGCCACTGTCTCACACAGCCACACATACACTGCCTCACACAGCCACTGCCTCACACAGCCACTGTCTCACACAGCCACAGCCTCGAACGGCCACTGCCTCACACAGCCACTGCCTCACACAGCCACTGCCTCTCACAGCCACTGCCTTACACGGCCACTGCCTCACGCGGCCACTGCCTCACACGGCCACTGCCTCACACGGCCACTGCTTCACACAGCCACTGCCACACACAGCCACTGCCTCACACAGTCACTGCTTCCCGCAGCCGCTGCCTCTTACGGCCACTGCCTCACGCGGCCACTGCCTCACACAGCCACTGCCTCACACAGCCACTGCCTCACGCGGCCACTGCCTCACGCGGCCACTGCCTCACACGGCCACTGCCTCACACGGCCACTGCTACACACAGCCACTGCTATACACAGCCACTGCCTCACACAGTCACTGCTTCCCGCAGCCACTGCCTCACACGTCCACTGCCTCACACGCCCACTGCCTCACACGGCCACTGCCTCACACAGCAACTGCCTCACACGGCAACTGCCTCACACAGCCACTGCTTCACGCAGCCACTGCCTCACACAGCCACTGCCTCACACAGCCACTGCCTCACACAGCCACTGCCTCACACAGCCACTGCTTCACACAGCCACTGCCTCACACGGCCACTGCCTCACACGGCCACTGCCTCACACGGCCACTGCTTCACACAGCCACACATACACTGCCTTACACGGCCACTGCCTCACACGGCCACTGCCTCACACGGCCACTGCCTCACACAGCCACTGCCTCACACAGCCACACATACACTGCCTCAGACAGCCCCTGCCTCACACGGCCACTGCCTCACACAGCCACTGCCTCACACAGCCACACATACACTGCCTCAGACAGCCCCTGCCTCACACGGCCACTGCCTCACACAGCCACACATACACTGCCTCACACAGCCACTGCCTCTTACGGCCATACATACACTGCCTCACACAGCCACACACACTGCCTCACACAGCCACTGCCTCTTACGGCCATACATACACTGCCTCACACAGCCACACATCCACTGCCTCACACAGCCACACATGCACTGCCTCACACAGCCACACATACACTGCCTCACACAGGAACACACTGCCTCGCACAGCCACATATACACTGCCTCAGACAGCAATACATACACTTCCTCACACGGCTACATATACACCACCTCACACTGCTACATATACACTGCCTCACACGGCCACACATACACTACATGAGAATAATACAAAATACTACGAAGAATTGATGGGGTACACAGGGATGAGTTGTCTGAGAGGCGGGAAACAGGTATTCGGGGGTACTGTTAGCAGCTAAAGCCACCAGTGAGTCACAGGGATGTTACGAAGCATTTCTTCAGTCTCAGAATGGTAAGGAAGTGGAACGATCTCCTCGAGGCTAGGAAGTGAATCTGACCAGCAGGTAGTTAAGAGACAGGTCCAGAAACTAGGACTCGACCCCTGCAACCACTTAAAGAAGAGTACACACACACACACACACACAGTTTTAAGAAGAGGTATGACAAAGCTCAGGAAGCAGAGAGGGAGAGGACCTAGTAGCGATCAGTGAAGAGGCGGGGCCAGGAGCTGAGTCTCGACCCCTGCAACCGCAATCAGGTGAGTACAATTAGGCGAGTACACACTTAGAAGTGGGGGCACACATACACGCGAGTGGAATAACAGTCCATCCCTCAACCACATTCCACCTACCTCCCCTACCCACCACTGGACATCGGGTCCATGCCCCCCCCCCCTCTCCTTCTCTATCTCCCTCTCTCCTTTTTTTTTTTTTACACAGGGCTTGACAAGGTTAGGTTAAAGATCCCTAGCTTTACTGACAAGCTATTTACAGGTTAAGGATTCCTAACTTTATTGGCAAGCTAAGAGCTGTTACCTACATCAGCTCATTTGAAAGCATTTTTGTTATGAAACATACAAGTAGGGAACAGAATGAAGTTGGAGCCATTTGTGGGCCAGCATTTTCATTTGATCAACTGACTTCATCTCACTGACATAATGCTGTACGAATGTGTTCCAGACTCGGGTCATCCTGGGAATAAATGATCTCAGATGAAGTGATGTTCTGGAGAAGAGTACAGCCAGTGTGAAGTTGCTGCTTTCTGCCCGTCTTGTGGTATAGAAACTTGCTTCACGCTGTCCTCGAAGTGGATCCAAGTGTGGGACTTTTACAATATTGGCCTTGTACATAACAGTAAGGCCACCCACATTCCTCCTGTGTTGAAGGCTCTGCTGAAATGACAGATCTATCCAGGATTGGTCCAGGCGAGAGATGAGAAGTCTTGCTCTGTTCTCTACTCTGTCAAGTAGTCGCAGATGAGAAGGAGGAGGGGAGGCGAACCAAGAAAGTGGAGCATACTCAAGGTGTGCCTCGTACAAAATCTTGCAACACCTGCTGTCATGCACATGCGAGATATGGCGAAGTGCTGTAAGCTTCCTGGCTGCCTTGTTTGCAAGATTTACAACGTGGTTTTTCATAGTCAGTTTGGAGTCAAATTATTTCACTCTCTCTCTCTCTCTCTCTCTCTCTCTCTCTTTCCATCTTTCGCCTCCCTCTGCTCTATCTCTATCTCTTCCTTTCTACTTCTATCTCCCCTCCTCACACACACCTTTCATTCATCTTCCCTTCCCTCCCTTGGCCTCCCATAACTCCCCTCCCTCCCCACTCCCCTTCCAGCAATCTCTCTCCCTCCCTCTCTCTCACACAAAAGCTCCTTTCCGTGGTAAAAAAAAAAGGGTAACTATTACAAAAAAAGTATTTTTTAAAATGAAGACGGCAAGATTTACTCCTTTTGTAATAAAGAGTTCGGGATACATAAATACACACATTAATATAAATTAATCTTTAATATATAAAAATCAACTATCTTTGGTCTAGAGGTATTTGAACTATGATATATAATAATATGTACATGTTACTATAATAAATTATAATCAGCATTTTACTAAAATATAATTAATAACCCTACACAGGGTACAACTCTTGACACTACTGTCACTATATATATATATCTCTCTATGCTAAAACAATAAATTATAAATAACATTTTTATAATAATAAATTACAATCAACTGCCTCTCACGACACGAAGTCAGTCACACGACACTGTTCAGTGTACACTACAACCAGGCCATCTTCAGTGTCCCACGACACCCTTTTCATCTCAGTGTTCCACTACGGTCCTGTGCATATCTCAGTGTTCCACTCCATCGTACGTCCCTCAGTGTCACACTACGGTCCTGGCCCAGTTCAGTGTAACACTCCAACCTTTTCTTCATGTAATGTCCCACTAAACAGCATCTGACGACTCCGGCCCACAGTTGATCAACGTAGACGGTGAGTCCACAGACATCACCGGTAGTCCAGTAAATCCTCTCCAAAGGCGGTTGACACACCGCTAGCCGAACACCATGCTGCAAGCTCACTGAATGCGGCCGTCAAGTAACTGAGGCCAACAGACTCAGTGAGCTGCGGTGAGCGGTTCTTCTCACGCCAGTAGATAGGTACGATTCGGTGGTCAGGTACCTACTGCATAGACGTGTACCCTGAGGAGTTCAGGTACTTAATGTTGAAGCCAGTAGACGTGTACCCTTCGGTGGTCAGGTACCTACTGCTTAGGTGTGTACAGCGAGGCGCTCAGGTACATAATATTTCTAAAGCCAGTAGACGTGTACCCTTCGGTGGTCAGGTACCTACTGCTTAGGTGTGTACAGCGAGGCGCTCTGGTACATACTGTTACTAAAGCCAGTAAACGTGTACCCTTCGGTGGTCAGGTACCTACTGCTTAGGTGTGTACAGCGAGGCGCTCTGGTACATACTGTTACTAAAGCCAGTAGACGTGTACCCTTCGGTGGTCAGGTACCTACTGCTTAGGTGTGTACAGCGAGGCGCTCTGGTACATACTGTTACTAAAGCCAGTAGACGTGTACCCTTCGGTGGTCAGGTACCTACTGCTTAGGTGTGTACAGCGAGGCACTCAGGCTCTTACTGCTCTAAGGCCGGCTCAGCAGCCCCCACATTGGGTTTGATGACGCACCCAGTGGTACTGCCGGCCGGCAGGTTAACTATTTAACCGCTAGTTTGGCAGGGGCCGCAACAGTAACCCAAGAGGGCGGAGACCCAGGGGTCTGGAGGTCGAACCCAGGAGGGAGGAGCCTGGGAGGGAAGATTGGGAGGTAGAGCTCACAAAAATGGAGGAAGAGTGGGGAAGGAAGCTAGCTGAACTTGGCAGGGTAATGGAGAAGAGGATAGCTGAAGAGAGCAGGAAGTGGGGACTACAAGTCTTAGCAGCAGAAGATAAGATACAGTGCTTTGAAGAGGAGCTAAAAAATTTGAAACAGAATAGAGAGACAAATGACAGCACAGGAATGACATCAGGGACTTCTATACCAGTCACAGACGAGGGGGCTGTAGGGATTCAGGACAAGATGAGTACAGGAAGACCAGTCGTGAAGCCTGCAGTCAATGCAGGAGACAAGACTTATGCAGAGACTAACAGTCAACTACAGTGGCAGGGAACAGCTGAGCAGGGAAGACAGTCCACTGAGCATAGGGGCTGCAGCAAGGGCAGGGGTTGAAGGCAGGAACATCTCGATGGAAGGAGATATAACACCTCAGAGGACACAAAGAAAGACACAGAGGGAGGAGGAAAGGGAGAGGTCAGTGTTTGTCTATGGGCTCCAAGAAGTTGAAGGGAAAACCTATGATGAAAGAATCCAGGGGGAGAAGAAAGCGATTGAAGGTATCTTGAAAGCAATAGGAGAGGGAGACATGACTTAGGTGGCAAATTTTTGGAGAATTTGGTGGTTTGCACGCAGAAGGAGATGGCCTGTCAAAGTAGTCTTCAAGGCAAAATCAGCTCGAACCAGGGTCCTGCAGGAGGAAGCACGACTGAGGGACAAATCAGAGTACTAGAGCGTGTACCTCAATCGTGACAGAACGCAGGAGGAAAGAACGAGACAGAGAGACGGTACAAAAACGAAAGGAGGAACGGGAGGCATCGATGAGGACGAGCAGAACCCAGACTCAGGTGGAAGGACAAATACACCCTACAGAGACACCCACAGAAGGAATCCAACCACAACAACCCCAAAGCAACTGAACAACCTCAGCCAAAACCTGCACGCTGTTCCCTCTGCCCCCGCCCCCCACCACAAACCCCACACACACTGTGAAAACCCCAATGCAGCTGAACAATCTCAACCAACATCCACACACTGTTCCCTCTGCCCCCACCCCCATCACAAACCCCACTGCCACAGCAGCTCCCTAAGGGCACTCTGTCCTCACCCCCCCACCACAAATCCCACCCACACCACAAACCCCCATAACCCCCCCAAGGGCTCCCACCCATCCAACCCCAATATTCTCCCAGGTCCACCATGATAGATAAGAAGCTGGTGTGGCACACGAACGCAGATGGAGTAGCAAATAAATACGAGGAATGGCACGAAAGAATCAACGAGAAGTCCCAGGACATCATAGCAGTCACAGAAACGAAACTCACTGAGACAATAACAGCCACAGTCTTCCCACCGGGATATCAGATCCTGAGGAAAGATAGAAAGAGCAGAGGGGGAGGAGGGGTTGCACCGCTCATAAAAAAACGATGGAGTTTCGAGGAAATGGAGGGCATGGACGAGATTGGAGAAAGGGATTACATAGCAGGCACAATTCAATCTGGGGAACATAAGGTAGTCATTGCTGTGATGTATAACCCACCACAGAACTGCAGGAGGCCAAGAGAGGAATATGATGAGAACAACAGAGCGATGATGGACACACTGGCTGAGGTGGCACGAAGAGCTCAAACGTGCAGAGCAAAGTTACTGGTTATGGGTGATTTCAATCACAGGGAGATCGATTGGGAAAACCTGGAGCCTCATGGGGGCCCCGAAACATGGAGAGCCAAGATGATGGATGTGGCACTGGAAAAACCTCATACATCAACACATCAGACACACTACCAGATAGTGAGGGGAGGATGAACCAGCAAGACTGGACCTTGTGTTCACCCTGAGTAGCTCAGACATTGATGACATCACATATGAGGCCCCTCGGAGCTAGTGACCACGTAGTCCTGAGTTTTGAATACACAGTAGAGTTGCAGGTGGAGAGGGTAACAGGAGTCGAATGGGAAAAGCCAAACTATAAAAGGGGGGACTACACAGGTATGAGGAACTTCCTGCGGGAGGTGCAGTGGGACAGAGAAATGGTACGAAAGACAGTAAATGAAATGATGGAGTATGTAACAACAAAATGCAAGGAGGCAGAGGAAAGGTTTGTTCCCAAGGGCGACAGAAACAATGGGAAGACCACAGTGAGTCCTTGGTTTACCCAAAGGTGCAGGGAGGCAAAAACTAAGTGCATTACAGAATGGAAGAGGTATAGAAGGCAAAGGACCCAGGAAAACAAGGAGATCAGTCGAAGAGCCAGAAACAAATATGCACAGATAAGGAGGGAGGCCCAGCGACAGTACGAAAATGACATAGCATCGAAAGCCAAGTCTGACCCGAAACTACTGTTTAGCCACATTAGGAGAAAGACGACAGTCAAAGACCAGGTGATCAGGCTGAGGAAAGAAGGTGGGGAACTCACAAGGAACGATCAAGAGGTATGCGAGGAGCTCAACAGGAGATTTAAGGAAGTATTCACAGTGGAGACAGGAAGGACTCTGGGAAGACAGGACAGTGGGGGACACCAACAGGGAATAGACCAACAGGTGCTGGACGATATGCACACAACTGAGGAGGAGGTGAAGAAGCTGCTAAGTGACCTTGATACATCAAAGGCAATGGGACCGGACATCTCCCCGTCGGTCCTCAGAGAGGAAACAGATATACTGGGTGTGCCATTAACCACAATCTTGAACACATCCCTTGAAACTGGGCAACTACCTAAGGTATGGAAGACCGCAAATGTAGTTACCATTTTTAAAAAAGGAGACAAAAGAGGCACTAAATTACAGACCTGTGTCACTGACCTATATAGTATGCAAAGTCATGGAGAAGATTATCAGGAGAGTGGTGGAGCATCTGGAACGGAACAAGATTATAAACAATAACCAGCACGGATTCATGGAAGGCAAATCCTGTGTCACAAACCTTCTGGAGTTCTATGACAAAGTTACACAAGTGCGACACGAGAGAGAGGGGTGGGTTGATTGCATTTTCTTGGACTGCAAGGCCTTCGACACAGTTCCTCACAAGAGACTAGTGCAGAAACTAGAGGATCAGGCGCGTATAACAGGAAGGGCACTGCAATGGATCAGAGAATACCTGACAGGGAGGCAACAACGAGTCATGGTATGGGATGAGGTATCACAGTAGGCACCTGTGACGAGCGTGGTCCCACAGGGGTCGGTCCTAGGACCAGTGCTATTTTTGGTATATGTGAATGACATGATGGAAGGGATAGACTCAGAGGTGTCCCTGTTCGCAGATGATGTGAAGTTAATGAGGAGAATTAAATCAGATGAGGACCAGGCAGGACTTCAAAGAGACCTGGACAGGCTGGACACCTGGTCCAGCAACTGGTTTCTTGAATTCAACCCTGCCAAGTGCAAAGTCATGAAGATCGGAGAAGGGCAAAGAAGACCACAGACAGAGTATAGGCTAGGTGGCCAAGGACTGCAAACTTCGCTCAAGGAGAAAGATCTTGGGGGGACCACAACACCGAGCATGTCTCCGGAGGCACACATCAACCAGATAACTGCTGCAGCATACGGGTGCCTGGCAAACCTGAGAATAGCGTTCCGATACCTTAGTAAGTAATCGTTCAAGACACTGTACATCAGGCCCATACTGGAGTATGCAGCTCCAGTTTGGAACCCACAACTGGGCAAACACGTCAAGAAATTAGAGAAAGTTCAAAGGTTTGCAACAAGGCTAGTTCCGGAGTTCAGGGGTATGTCCTACGAAGAAAGGTTGAGGGGAAATCGGACTGACGACATTGGAGGACAGGCGGGTCAGGGGAGACATGATAACGACATACAAAATACTGCGTGGAATAGATAAGGTAGACAGAGACAGGTTGTTCCAGAGAGGGGACACAGAAACAAGGGGTCAAAATTGGAAGCTGAAGACTCAGACTAGTCATAGGGATGTTAGGAAGTATTTCTTCAGTCATAAAGTCGTCAGGAAGTGGAATAGCCTAACAAGTGATGTAGTGGAGGCAGGAACCATGCATAGCTTTAAGACGAGGTATGACAAAGCTCTGGAAGCAGAGAGAGGACCTAGTAGCGATCAGTGAAGAGGCAGACACACCATCCACGCACATACAACAGGCCTAGTGTCTAATCGACATGTGCCTAGTACAAAATGGTAACTAATACTCACGTAACTATTTATGCACTACCTCACATCATACACTCTACCTCACATCATACACTCTGCCAACAATTCATACTCTGCCAACACATCATACACTCTGCCAACACATCATACTCAACACATCATACACTCTGGCAACACATCATACACTCTGGCAGACTAAGTTCATCAACTTAGCATCTCTCACACCGTTTACAAGCTTCTTCCGTTGCTCAAGTTGGTGAAAAGTTCAAACTTCTCAGGAAAACATTGACATACTGTGAGGTGACTGAGAGGTGACGGGAGGTGACTGAGGTGACGGGAGGAAACAGAGGTGACGGAAGGTGACTGAGGTGAGAGAGATGACTGAGGTGACGGGAAGGTGACTGAGGTGACGGGAAGGTGACAGAGGTGAGGGTCACATGTGGTCTATGACCTGGAAGGTGGTCACAATGGTAGTCTGTGACTTTGGAAGTGAAGTGGTTTACTGTGACCTCAGGTGAGGTTCACACTGCTTTATTGTGTGACCACAGGCGAGGGTAACACTGGACTGAATGTGGCCTCAGGCGAGTGTCACTACTACGTGCACAGGTGCAGACTCTGCACACCTTGCCGTAACATGATAATCAATTAGGAAAGAGCAAAAAGGCAACAAAGAGAATAAATGATTGTATTTTCTTCAAAAATAATCTGATATTTAGTGTATATAGCCTATGTACAGTATTTGTAACTATGTACAACGGTGAGAACTGTAGTGATCAGCTGGGTAGGTAAATCTACCAAAGGTGCTTCACGAGTGTACCACATCGCTTCACAGCTTTGACGGGTTTCCTTGTGATTGGCTGGTTGAACCAAGGTACTGGTATAACGACGGGGCTCCTGATCGTTAAACCCTTACTACCTGGTTCACTGGTCGGGAGGCAGCGTATATGGGTGACATACGTCAAATAAAATGCAACATACTCTTAGCATATCAGTCACACTGGACTGAATGTGATCTAAGGCGAGGGGGTCACACTGGTGGACTCTGACCTCAGGTGAAGAGTCACTTGTGCACTGAATGTCCTCGGGTGAGAGGTCACTTGTGGACTGTGACCTCAGATGACAGGTCACTTGTGGACTGTAACCTCAGGAGAGGTCACTTGTGGACTATAACCCCATAAGAACATAAGAATGTAGGAACACTGCAGAAGGCCTACTGGTCCATGCGAGGCAGGTCCTTATCAAAACGATCTCTACCTAAAGCCACCCAAGAAATAACTCCCAGCCCCTCCCACTCATATATTTGTCCAGTCTCTTCTTAAAGCTACACATCACCCCACTAGGAAGACTGTTCCACGCATCTACAACTCTGTTAGAAAACCAGTACTTACCTATGTCCTTTCTGGAGAGAGAGGTCACACCGGTGACCTTTCACCTGAAATGAACAGACTGATCTCAAGTGAGAGGTCACACTGGAGGGCTAAGACACCGACCTCATGTGAGAGCTCACACTAGTGTGACCTCAGGTGAGAAGTCACAGTGGAAGTGTGTGACTTCAGATGAGAGGTCACATTAGTGACTAGACTGACTGCAACCTCAGGTGAGAAGCCATACTGGACAGTGACCTTAGTTGAGAGGTTACAATGGATTTACTGCGATTTCAGGTGTGAGGTCACACTGGTGGAATGTGTGACCTCAGGTGAGAGGTCACTCTGGGCTGACCTCAAGTGACAGGTCACACTGGATTGATCTCAGGTGAGAGGTCATACTGGACTGACCTCGGTGAGACACTGGTCTGTCACCTCAAGTGAGAGGTCACATTGGTGGACCGAGACCTCAACAGGTCCCACTGGTTGGACTCTGACCTCAAGTGAGAGGTCACTGTGGACTGTGTGACTGTGACCTCAGGTGAGAGGTATCACTGGTGGACAAAGTGATATTTTGTATTAAGTTGTTTAATTTGTTTGCTCTCTCTCTCTGAAGCCTAGATAGCGAACCATCAATTGGAAACTAGCTATTAGCCACTAGTCAGTTACTCAGTCATTCCTTCAGTCAGCCATTTAGACCATTCAGCCAGCCAACCATTTAGACCATTCAGCCAGCCAATCATGTAGACCAGTCAGCCATACAGACGATCAGTCAGTCAGTCAGCCAGCCAGTCATGCAGCCAACGAAGAATCCATTCAGCCAGTCATTCATTCAGCCAGTCAGCCAACAATCCATTCAGGAAGCTTGTCAGTCATTCAGGAAGTTTGTCAGTCATTCAGGAAGCTTGTCAGTCATTCAGGAAGTTTGTCAGTCATTCAGGAAGCTTGTCAGTCATTTAGGCAGCCAGTCATTTACTTCGTCAGATCCTGGACCAGAGAGTATAAATACACGCCGTGACAATTCAGTAAGTCATGAGAGACAAACTACCAGAGATTCATTCTCGTCCCAGACTTGTGAGTACCAGAGTCTCACACTCGTCCCAGGCTTGTGAATACCAGAGACTCGCTCTCGTCCCAGGCTTGTGAGTACCAGAGACTCACTCTCGTCCCAAGCTTGTGAGTATCAGAGACTCACTCTCATCCCAGGTTTGTGAGTACCAGAGACTCACTCTCATCCCAGGTTTGTGAGTACCAGAGACTCACTCTCGTCCCAGGCTTGTGAGTACCTGAGACTAGCATAAAGTTAACTCGATAACCAGCAAAACAAGCTGCTACTAAGGTGATCCAATGAAAAGAAATCATATTTATACTGAATTTCACTATCAGACTTGTTTAATGTATTTAAGGAAAGAACTAAGATACGAAAAATTATAAATCTGAATAATACGCAGAAAGTATTCAGTGTGAGCATCCGTTCAGACATAAATTACTTAAAATACACCAAAATCACTAAACTTATAATCCCTAAAGTTCCAGGGAGATACGACATATTAGAATTTTTAAATATTGTTTCAAATCTGCACAAGAGGCATGATGCACGATGCTAAATACCTACACTGAGAAGCAGCGGCGCAATGAGTATAAGAAAGAAATGAATAGATTAAAGTGTCAAAGGCTTTCTAATATCTTCTCTTCAAATATGTGTACAATTACCATCAGACCTGGGCTTTCACGGTAACTTTTTTTTTTTACGTTCCTACGGACTGTTATTTATCATTAAAGGTTGTAGTGCAAACATCGCCTGATTAATCTAACTTTTTGTTGACTAATCTGACTGATCAGTCTGTCAACATAAGAACATAAGAACGATGGAACACTGCAGAAGGCCTACTGGCCCATGCGAGGCAGGTCCAAGTCTCCTACAGGCTTATGCCAATGCACCCAACCTAGTCAGGTCAGGTCACATTGACTTAAGGGAGGAACACGGCAACCGACCTGGTAGCACAAGCTATCAGGTCTAACTCAAACCCACCCACATCTACTCATGTATCTATCCAACCTATCTTTAAAGCCACACAACGTTCTGGCCTCTATAACGGTACTTGGGAGTTTGTTCCACTCATCCACAACTCTATTACCAAACCAGTACTTTCCTATATCCTTCCTGAATCTGAATTTTTCCAACTTAAAACCATTGCTGCGAGTCCTGTCTAGGCTAGATATTTTCAGCACACTATTTACATCCCCTTTATTTATTCCCGTCTTCCATTTATACACCTCAATCATATCCCCCCTAATTCTACGTCTTTCTAGAGAGTGCAGTTTCAGGGCCCTTAGTCTATCCTCATAGGGAAGGTTTCTGATACATGGGATCAACTTTGTCATCCTCCTTTGTACATTTTCCAGAGAATTTATATCCATTCTGTAATACGGTGACCAAAACTGTGCAGCATAATCTAAATGAGGCCTAACCAAGGATGTATAGAGTTGAAGAACAACCTGAGGACTCCTATTATTTATGCTTCTTGATATGAAGCCAAGGATTCTATTAGCTTTACTGCGAACACTTATGCACTGTTGTCTTGGTTTCAGATTACTGCTAACCAGAACTCCTAAATCTTTTTCGCAATCCGTAATATTAAGATCTACATTATTTAGTTTATATGTGGCATGGTTATTGTCCTGTCCAACATTTAGAACTTTGCATTTGTCTATATTAAACTGCATCTGCCACTTCTCCGACCACTGCATCAGTCTATTCAAATCTTCCTGGAGTGCTCGAATGTCCTCGTCAGAATGAATTCGACGGCCTATTTTGGTGTCATCGGCAAACTTGCCGATGTCGCTCTTTATGCCCTCATCTATGTCGTTTATGTTGATTGTGAACAGCAGGGGGCCCAACACTGACCCCTGTGGAACACCGCTCGTGACGCTTCCCCACTCTGATTTCTCCCCATTTATGAAAACTCTCTGCTGCCTATTTGTCAACCATGCCTCTATCCAGGAAAAAATCCCTCCTCCTATTCCATGTGCTTTAATTTTCCTCAATAGTCTCTGATGTGGGACCCTGTCAAAAGCCTTACTGAAGTCCATATACACAATATCATATTCATTACCATGATCTACCTCCTCAAATACCTTAGTGAAAAAAGTTAATAAATTCGTAAGGCAGGAACGCCCCTTTGTAAAACCATGCTGAGATTCGTTGTTTGTAGTGATATGTTGAAAAGATTAGCCAAAGGTGTGCTAAGCTCCTCTTTACATTCCTTTAGAACCCTTGCATACAGTTCATCAGGGCCTGGGGATTTGTTAGGTTTTAATTTATCTATTTGCCTAAGGACCATGTCACTTGTGACCCTAATAGTGCACAGTTTATTATCGTCCTGTTCTACATAATTTATCATTACTGGAATATCGCTGGTATCCTCCTGTGTAAAAACTGAGAGGAAGTATGTGTTAAAAATTCTACACGTTTCCTTATCACTGTCAGTGAGCTGACCCGAGGAACTTTTGAGTGGGCCTATCTTGTCCCTGATCTTACTTCTGTATACCTGAAAGAATCCTTTTAGGTTAGTCTTCGATTCTCTTGCAACTTTAACCTCATAATCTCTTTTTGCTTTTCTAATTCCCTTTTTTATTTCTCTCTTTAACTGAATATATCGATTTCTCAATTGCCCCTCTCCTCTTTTGATTTGCCTATATATGCCTCTCTTTTAACCAATCAGATATTTTAATCTATTGTTCATCCATTTAGGATCATTTTTGTTTGATCTGATTTCCCTATTTGGAACATAATTTGACTGAGCAGCTAGAACTATGCCCTGGAAAGCATCATATCGGCAACCATCACCACCTACCTGACCCTTAGTCAGGTCATTCCAGTTCAGCCCACCTAAGTAATTTTTCAGTCCTATGAAATCAGCCAAGCGAAAGTCAGGGACGGAGACTTGATTGCCATTATTAGGGGAATTCCATGATATATTAAAACTGAGTGATTTGTGATCACTTTCCCCAAGCTCATCATTAACCTCAAGATTATTAATTAGTGTTTCCCTACTGGCAAGATCCAAGTCAAGGAGGTTATTTCCCCTAGTTGGCTCTGTCACAAACTGTTTTAAAAAACAATCCTGGATCGTATCAAGAAAGTCACCTGACTCTAAATTTCCTGTCAAATTGCTCCAGTCAATCTGTCTATAGTTGAAATCTCTCATTAGCACAACATTTTCGTATGTAGATGCCTTACGAATTTCCTCCCATAGAAGTTTACTGCACTCCCTATCAAGATTTGGGGCCCTGTAAATCACACCCAAAATTAGTTTTTCTCGTCCCTCGAGAAGCTGTAACCAAACAGATTCAGTGGCTGACGCTTCTAATTTAATATCTTGTCTAACACAACAATTTAAATTGTCTCTGACATACATCGCTACTCCACCACCTTTCCTGTTGACCCTGTCAGTGTGGAATAATTTATAGCCTTGTATGTGACATTCAGAGGGCATCTCTCTATCTTTCAGATTGAGCCAGGTCTCTGTTATAGCAATAATATCTATGTTCCCTGCACTTGCAATTAATCTTAGCTCATCTATCTTATTTCTTACACTCCTGCTATTAGTATAGTAAACCTTAAGGGAGCTAGTCCCTTGCTGCCCTCTGCTGTCCCCCTTTGTTTGCTGACCTGATCTATTGTCTTTATTGATAACTTCATGCTGAATGCCTTTTATACATTTACTGTTTCCAACCCAAGTGTTGCAACCTGCTTGTTTCCCACACACACCCATACCTCTATCTTCCATCAGTTTAAAATCATAGGCATTTCACCAATGGCCTTCTCAATCGAGTCTGCAAGTGCTACCACCCCAGCCCCAGAGAGATGTACCCCATCCCTTGCATACATATCATGTTTGCCATAAAAGTTGTTCCAGTTGTCAATGAATGGGATTGCAAGTTCCTTGCAGTATCTGTCTAGCCAGCAATTTACACCAATTGCCCTAGACAACCATTCATTTCCTACTCCCCTTCTAGGCAAGATGCTACATATGATTGGGATCCCTCCCTTAGACTTAATGAAATCTATAGCTGACCTGTACTTATCTAGCAGCTCTTCTCTCCTACCCTTCCCAATATCATTTCCACCAGCACTGAGACAGATAATGGGCTTGCTCCCATTACCTGACATGAAATTATCCAGCCTGTTGACAATGTCCCCAACACCAGCTCCAGGGAAGCACACACTATCTCTCATCTTCTTATTCCTATTACAAAAAGCACGGTCAATGTATCTTACCTGAGAGTCACCAACCACAAGAATGCGCTTACCTCCATTAGCAGGGGCAGTAGTACCCTTACCTTCACTGGCCACTGAAGTACATTCATCCTGAAGAACAGAGAAGCGATTTCCTACCTTCAGATCTTCACTCTTAATTTTCCTTACTCTGATGCGCCTTCCATTACTAACTACTCGCCACTTGTAGCAGGTGCTGGACTGCACCTCACTGCTGGTAGCCGTTGCTACCTCCCCAACTACAGCCTCCTCACAGCGAGAGACAGACTGCACCTCACTGCTAGAAGCCTCATTCCCCACAACTCCAGCCACCTCACACTCTCTCCCAGACCCATTGAGGTGGACCTTCAGCCTCCTAATCTCCTCCTGGAGAAGCAAGACCTCCTCCTTCAACTCTCCAACCTCAATTTTTAAAACACTGCAGAAGCAAGCCATGCTTTGTAACCGTCCACACTAATCCCCAAAGCAGCTCAGGGTCTGTGACCTCACGTGACGACTGACCACTGAGTACTGACGACGGTTAGATCAGATACCCGGAGGTTACCTGGAAGTTAGATCAGATACCCGGGGCACAGGGGAGATGATACCAAAAAAAACTGCTGGTGTGTAAATCCGAGTAACAAGGTGTCAATATCAACACAACTGAACTGCACGACCGATTATGGAGTTTTCGAAATCGAGTTCCTTCCTCCACTTTCCTCGAACGCAAGAATTAGTTAGTGTTACAGGCCCCTTAATGTTTATATCTCTATTTGGGAATAAAATTAGAATGGATAATTGGAGTGTGAGCAAGGTAACATGAAAGTGTTTCTTCTTTTCCGGGTCACCTACCTTGGTTAATAAAATAATAAAATAATTTTTATTATTTTATTGCCACCAATATAAACTCTCCTGGTTACAGATGTTTCCTTTGGTAAATGATATTTTGCTCAGGATTACAAATTACAAAAGAATTTGGTCTATGTTGTAATTAAAAAGTGTGAAATGCTTATAATTTTCCTACTTCATTTATGAAAGACATATTGAAATGATCTTGAAAGATTCTGAAGGTGACTCGACAATAAAACTTCTAATGAAATTTAAGTCTAACTTGTTCTATTAAAAATGTTTTCATACTTCAGGACCATTATGTCTTGGACGGGTATTTCTACATCTCTAACCTAACTAACTAGCGCTTAACCTCAAGGACGGTCAAAGTGGCAGTCTTCATTTTCACCCTTTTTTTCCTCTTTATGTTACTTTACATCTGCTCAGTCAGTTCTCCCAGTCAACAGAATTAATTTACCATATCACAGTACGGGTGGTATACCTGGAGAAGGTTTCGGAGGTTAAAACGCCTCCGCGGCCCGGTCTGAGACCAGGCTTTGTGGTGGATCAGGGTCTGATTAACCAGGCTGACCGCACGTAAACCAACGTACGAAACAAAGCCCGGCTGATCAGGTACTGACTTCAGGTGCTTGTTCAGCGCCTTTTTGAAGACAGTCAGGGTTCTATTGATTATCCTCCTTATGTATGCTGGGAGGCGGCTGAACAGTCTTGGGCCCCTGACACTTATTGTGTTGTCTCCCTAGCGCACTCGTGACGCCCCTACTTTTTATTAGGGAAATGTTGCATCTCCTGTCGAGAATTTTGCTTTCATAGGTAGTGATTATCGTGTGCAAGTTTGGCACTAGTCCCTCTAGGATTTTCGAAGTGTATATTATCATGTATCTTTCTCGCCTGCGTTGCAGGGAATACAAATCAAGGGACTTCAACCGTTCCCAGTAATTTAGATGCCTTATCGTACCTGTGTGTGCCATGTAAGTTCTCTGTACACTCTCCAGGTCAGCAATTTCGCCTGCCTTGAAGGGGGCCGTTAGTGTACAGCAGTATTCCAGCCTAGAGACAACAAGCGATTTGAAGAGAATCATCATGGGCTTGGGGCCCCTGGTTTTGAAGGTTCTCATTATCAGTCCTATCATTTTTCTAGCAGATGAGGTAGATACATTGTTGTGGTCTTTGAAGGCGAGATCCTCTTATATTATCACTTCCAGGTCCTTCGCATAACTTTTTCGCTCTATTGTATGGTTAGAATTTGTTGTATACCCTGACACAGTTTTAATTTCCTCGAGTTTTCCCTATCTGAGAAGTTGAATTTTCTCTTCATTGAACTTCATATTGTTTACAGTGGCCTATTTGAAGATTTGATTGATACCCGCTTGGAGTCTTGCAGTGTCTTCAGTGGAGGACACTGTCATGTTCGAACGTATGGCAGGCAAGTCCCAAAACTCCCCATCGTTTTGTGATTTATTTACAATCGTATTATATCGATTTTGTGAATTCCATTTCCCTTCGGCTGAACTCTTAAGCAATTTTCTAAACGCATCTGCTAGTAACTAAGATACTGCACTGACTTTCGCCAATTTCCTTCACAAGTCCTGAAATCTTGTTCAACTACCTGAAAAAAATATATCTGGCCAAAGATAGAAACATAAATTACACAATACACAATATATTACAGATCATTATTATTATCCACGAGTTTGAGTTTTAGGTCAAAGGCAATTAAAGCATTTATATTTTTTATACTCGCTTGGTCACGTTGTATTGAGTGATGCTCGGTTAAATGGTCAAACGCTGTCCAGTATAGACGAGCTGTTTACCCAGCAAACACCAGCCACTGGCCAATATTAGTTTAACAGGAAGGAGATAGTCTGACGAGCTATCTTTTGCACACGTTAACTTGCGTTTGTACTAGAAGTATGGTGTAGAGTACGACAACTGCAACAGTTGGGCTTCTTGTTGAAACGCTTCGCCTACACGGTAGTCTTCTTCAGTCAAATACAAAGTCAACAGGAGTAGCACTGATGTCATGATGATGTAATCTGTTCATCAACCTTGGAGAAAACAGTATTTGAGGTGGTCAGTCCCTCAGCCTCCAAGGTTGATGGACTGATTGCATTATCTTTACTTCGCTTCTTCTGATTATTCTGCACCTGACTGAAGAAGCCTACTGTGTAGGCGAAACGAAACGTTTCATCAATAAAGATACTCAGCTGTTGCACATGTGTCTTAATCATCAACTTGTCGGTATTTTACATAGCGTAGCGGACGAGCCGTAACACGAGACACAACAGAAGATCATCATTAAAATAATGTTTTCCCTTCATCCGGCTTTATGAAGCCTAATGTAGGTGAAACGTCGTAAAAACAACTCTTTTACAACTTGTGTTTCCTACAAACAAAGTTACTTATGTATGAATGAAACTCCAAAGACAGAACATTTTCTAATTTCTATCCATGCTCTCCTCTCTTCTCTCTTTCTCTCTCTCTCCCTTTCTGTTATTAACCTTCCGGGACGGCGTCATCTCCCCCAACACACAAACTTCGTACCCAAGCAAACACTAACACTCCCACCAACACAAACATAATGCAAGAAAAACAGAGTAAAATACGAGAGATCAACCTACCATAATGGTGCCAGCAGTGTCTTCTACTGCACCAGTGTCAGCAGTGTCTTCTACTGCACCAGTGCCAGCAGTGTCTTCTACTGCACCAGTGCCAGCAGTGTCTTCTACTGCACCAGTGCCAGCAGTGTCTTCTACTGCACCAGTGCCAGCAGTGTCTTCTACTGCACCAGTGCCAGCAGTGTCTTCTACTGCACCAGTGCCAGCAGTGTCTTCTGCTCCACCAGTGCCAGCAGTGTCTTCTGCTCCACCAGTGCCAGCAGTGTCTTCTGCTCCACCAGTGTCACGGGTTTACCATGAGACAGAACATGTTTGCAACAATTTGTACTTTATAACAAGGCACCTTCATCGGTCTATAAATTCTGTTCAGTCTGTCAGTGTGTCTATTCTATCAACCTGCCTGATCAACTCTCTCTCCCTCTCCCTCTCTCTCTCTCTCTCTCTCTCTCTCTCTCTCTCTCTCTCTCTTTCTCTCTCAAAGCTATTTCCTCAAATTTATCTCCTGTAAAATGTTTTCTTCCCAATCTATTCTTCCCTCATATATTAACTACCAGTTTGTCTCCCCCAATCTGTTATCTTGCCAATCTATTATTCAATCTATTATCTCTCCAGTCTATTGTCTCCCTAGTTTCCTCGATCTCTGATTTCTCCAATCAATTATTTACCTTAATTAAACCATACCACGGGCGGGGATAGAACCCGCGATCAGAGAGTCTCAAAACTCCAGACCGTCGCGTTAATCACTGGACCAGCTAGCCACAGTAAGATTCGTCCAACTAGGCATATTTCTACACCATAGGAAGGTTAGCATAGGCACCACTGTGACCACAAATGCAAGATTTTACAGACGAATCTCCAGTGGTGCCTATGCTAACCATCCTATGGTGTAGAAATATACCTAGTTGGACGAATCTTATTTTGGCTAGCTGGTCCAGTGGCTAGCGCGACGGTCTGGAGTTTTGAGAGAGACTGATCGCGGGTTCTATCCCCGCCCGTGGTATAGTTCGTTTGCAATCGTGTCATTACGATTTCGTGAGTCATGTTAATCTACCTTAATTCTTGGTCTGCTGTCGTCCCAGTTCACCTAACAGTAAGTAGGTACACAGGTGTCAGTTATCTGTTGTGGGTGGCAGCACAGAGGGTGATAGGACACTACGCTTAAACAGGGCTGGGCTTTGAAATAAAATGGGTAGGATAATAGCTTTTAGCCTGTAAAATTGAGCTGAGTAAAACAAGAGAGAACTGATCAAGCCTCTGATACTCTACTTGCAGTCAATATGTCTCTATTACTGAGAGTGAATCCCAGGTCATTCGGTTGTTAGCCGAATAAGCTACCATTGATCTACATGCTGTGAACCTTTAATTTCCTTACATATGTCCGCCAAATCGGCTAGTAGGTTATTGTGCACCATATAAACATTATGTGGACAGTAGTGACTGGTTTACTGTGCACAACATACCCATCCTGTGGACAACAGTAGGTAGTTTATATTACACTACCCATCCTGAGGAGGGTATCGCAAGATTATAAGGATACACAAAGTGCCTAGGAATTAGCCGCTGAAGGGTTAACAAGAGTACGTTTGGGGACTATATTTGCAAATTGATTTTTCAACAATAAGACACCTGACATATGTAGGTTATTGTCCAGGATATAACAACGGTTATTTAGTAAGTTGATGACAAACACGTTAGTGTAACGAACGTCTTGTTGGGTGGTAACTTGATGGTAACTTGATAGGCAGAAATCTAATGTCTTATCTCATCAAGGGAGGTTCCTTGATGCTGGTGAGAGGTTCTTGATCTAGAGAATTGGATCTATGCTCAAATTCCCTGAATTAAGCCTGAATGCCTTCCGTCTTCCTTCCACAGGTGCTGTAAAATCCCTACGGGGGTTAGCGTTCCCCATGATAATAATGCTGTCTTATCCATTATGGCAGTAACCTGCTGTCTTACCTGGTGATGGAAGAATGGCTTCATGCCAGTTCTGATAGACCCACCCAGCTGGTATATTACAGTGACGCTGCAGGAGTACATAACACACCTGAAATAAACAATACTTGATGTTAATGACTAAAAAATAGATCAGAGATGTATCTAATATATTATCTTTTCATCCCGATAACAGAAAATTACTGTTGAATAACAGGAAGAAAATACTAAAAAGTCGTTTCACTCTCCTGTAAATGAGTCTCTCTCATATTACGTATATATAAATATATCGGCCGTTTCCCCACCAAGACAGAGTGACCCGAAAAAGAAGAAACACTTTCATCATCATTCACTTCATCACTGTCTTGCCAGAGGCGTGCCTACACTACAGTTAAAAACCTGCAACATATCAACACCACTCCTTCAGAGTGTAGGCACTGTACCTCCCACCTCCAGGAGTCAAATCACGCTAACTGGTCTCCATAAATCCCTTCAAAAATGTTGCTTTGCTCAAAGTCCAACGGCACGTCGAATCATAAAAAACATTTGTCTCCACTCTCTTCTATCTAACATGCTCATGCACGCTTGCTGGAAATCCATCCTCTCTAAATGTCCGAACTACCTAAACAACCCCTCCTCAGCCCTCTGGATACTTTCAGTAATCCCGCACCTCCTAATCTTTACGCTATAGATTGTACGCCATATTCACATCGCACATTGCATTCAGACATATCTTCACTGCCTTCAGCCTTTTCCTTGTGGCAACAGTCACCACCAATACAAGGGCGTTGATACCACTATACTGTCATACATTCCCCTCTTTGCTTCCACAGATAACGTTCTTGGTCTCCACAGACTCCTCAGTGCTCTACTCACCTTTTTTCCCCCATCAACTTTAGGATTCACCTCATCCTTCATAAACCCATCTGTTGACAAGCCCACTCCCAAATATCTAAACACATTCATTTCCTCTACACTCACTCCCTCCAATCAGTTATCCAGTCTTTCATTACCTATTTTCATCATCACATTATTCTTTCATACGTTCACTTTTAATTTCCTTCTTTTACATATCCTACAAAACTCGTTCACCACTGTAACTTCTCTTCAGAATCTCCCAAAAAGCACAGTGTCTTCAGCAAAAAGCAACTGTGTCAACTCTCAATTTTATTAGATTCTTTATCTTTTAACCCCACACCTCTTATCGCCCGAGCATTCACTTTCCTTATAACCTTATTTATAAATATATTGAACAACCATGGCGACATTATGCATCCCTGTACAAGGACTACTTTTATGGGAAATAATCTCCCTCTCTCCAACATAATCTAACCTGAACCTCACTATCCTCGTAAAAACGCTTAACTGCTTTCAGTAACCTACCACTATTCCATACATTTGCCACATTGCTCTCCTATCCACCCTATGATATACCTTTTCCAAATCCTTAAATACAATAAACACCTATATGTTCACTTATATGCTTCAGTGTAAACACTTGGTCTACCCACCCCCTACACTTCCTAAAGCCTGCTTGTTCATCTGCGATCCTGCTCTCCGTCTTACTCTTAATTCTTTCAGTAACAAACCTGCCATACACTTGACACATGATGCCTTAACCCACAGGACCACTCAATTCTACAAAGATGGCGCAGCCAGCAGAGCTAACTGTTTGACCGCCATCCGAGGACCTTCAGTGTCGTGGGAGCTTCTAGGCACGACAGCGAAGGTCCTCGGATGGCTGCAAGATCTTTCTAGGATCGGGCGGTCCTGTGGGTTAGGGCATCATGTGGTTCTAGCTCTCCATGAGGCGGGCCAGTACAACATTGGTTCGAGTCTTTGGCTTGTACAGTGTTGTTATTGATAAATGCCACTCGTTCGTGGTTACAATATATATATATATATGCAAAATAACCACGGGGGGAGCTGACTTATAGCTCTTGGCCTATAAGTTGAAGTCAACACGTTTTTAAGACCTTGCAATATGTGTGTGCGCGCGCGAGCGAGCGAGCGAGAGAGAGAGAGAGAGAGAGAGAGAGAGAGAGAGAGAGAGAGAGAGAGAGAGAGAGAGAGAATGAGAATTAAGTATAACTGGATACAAAGGTAGAGAAACATGTAATCTGTTTCGAGAATTTCGCAGTCCTCGCAGCGTATGATAATACCAGACTTGTTCGTTGCCTGGTGAACCAGACTGTTGTTAGCGGCCAGGTGGAGAACATTGTCATCACAGAGTGGTTGATAACTCACTAGGAAGTAGTGGTCATCCTAAGCCACGCCGATGTTACCTCCTCCTCCTCAGTGGTTAGTTCGTCATACGTATATTTGAGACTTAATCAAGAAAGAATTTTATATATATATATATATATATATATATATATATATATATATATATATATATATATATATATATATATATATATACATATTAATTCTTCGAAACTCACATCTTAGCTCCGGCAGCAGTTTTGTAGCTTTTTTTTAATTTATTTGACACGTCTCAGACACCACTAGTTACGGGGGTGAGTCAATTCACTAGTTAGGTGGGTAAATTGAGTCAGTTCCCTAGTTAGGTGGGTAAATTGAGCAAGGTCACTAGTTACGTGGGTAAGAAATATCTGCGGAGTTTTCACTATCACAACTCTGCGAAAGTCTCCAAACATTTTTTACAGGTAAAATTTCTCCTAAATTCTCTTAAACGTTTCAAAATTTTGAAAGTTTCTGAAAATATCGGACATCACAAGAAAAGGGAACTCATGCGGAAGTTTTTACGAAAGCTGTATATTAGTGGGAGAGCAATAAACCCGCAAGAGTCGTACAGCACGTGGGGAAGGAGAGGTAATCAGGTTCGGTACGAGGGAGTGTTGCTCCAGTTCCCTGGATCCAAAGCATTACATGTGGATGTTACCGTGAGACAACCTGCATTCTCTCCTACAGTATTAAATATTTTTTGTAAAATATTACAATACAAGGGGACATAGTATTACCTAAAACGACATTAATATCTTCTAATAACCGCCAGTTTTTTCTTTTATTTCAATATAATGTTGTAATGAAGTTGGTAGAATTACCGACAATATGTAAAGTAAAAGGACACAAGTGCAACTAATGTGACATTTTATTGTGGCAACGTTTCGCTCCATCAAGCCATTACAAACAATACATGGACACAGAGGGTATATATAGGCTCAGAGCGATGTACAATACTAGTGAGGTACCATCTCGATGTTCACTAGTAGTAGTAGTAGTAGTAGTAGTAGTAGTAGTAGTAGTAGTAGTAGTAGTAGTAGTGACAAAAGTAATATGGTAGAGCAAACAATTCGTACATGAGTAAAAGCATATAAAAATTGGTACCTCACTAGTATTGCACCTCACTCTGAGCCTATATATACCCTCTGTGTCCATGTATTATTTGTAATGGCTTGATAAAGCTCCTGGAGAGCGAAACGTTGCCACAATAAAATGTCACATTAGTTGCACTTGTGTCCTTTTACTTTACAATATAATGTTGTTTAGTCATTGTCAATACAGTGAGCTTGATCCTATGTTATCAGTTCTACTTGTGTCATTCCTATCAAAAGTCCACACACGTAAATACACAAATTACACACACACACACACACACATATATATATATATATATATATATATATATATATATATATATATATATATATATATATATATATATATATATATATATATACATATATATGTGTGTGTCGTGCCGAATATGTAAAACTGGTCAATTAGCAAGAACTCATTTAAAATTAAGTCCTTTCTAAAATTTTCTCTTATACGTTTAAAGATATATTTTTTTCATTAATGTAAAAATTTATAATTTTGCACCAAAAGGAACTTAGAAAACTTACCTAACCTTATTATAACAAGCGCAATTTATTTTAGCCTAACCCAACTAAATATATTTTAGATTTGTTTACAATAATTTAATACTAAACAAAAACAGTGAAATATATTTTTTCGTTAGGTTCAGAATGATTTTGGCGAAATTATTGCATATACAAATTTTCACTTGTCCTATATGGCAAGATGAGCGTTGCTATTTAAGCCAAGATCGCAAGTTCTGCCTATTCGGCACGACATATATATATATATATATATATATATATATATATATATATATATAAACACATCGGCCGATTCCCACCAAGGCAGGGTGGCCCGAAAAAGAAAAACTTTCACCATCATTCACTCCATCACTGTCTTGCCAGAAGGGTGCTTTACACTACAGTTATAAAACTGCAACATTAACACCCCTCCTTCAGAGTGCAGACACCGTACTTCTCATCTCCAGGACTCAAGTCCGACCTGCTAGTTTCCCTGAATCCTTTCATGTTACTTTGCTCACACTCCAACAGCACGTGAAGTATTAAAAATCATTTGTCTCCATTCATTCCTATCAAATACGCTCACGCATGCTTGCTGGAAGTCCAAGCCCCTCGCACAAAAAAACCTCCTTTACCCCTTCTCCAACCTTTCCTAGGCCGACTCCCCATCCCCCCTTCCCTCCACTACAGATTTATACACTCTCGAACTCATTCTGTTTCGTTCCATTCTCTCTACATGTCCGAACCACCTCAACAACCCTTCTTCAGCCCTCTAGACAACAGTTTTGGCAATCCCGCACCTCCTAACTTCCAAACTACGAATTCTCTGCATTATATTCACACCACACATTGCCCTCAGACATGATATCTCCACTGCCTCCAGCCTTTTCCTCGTTGCAATGTTCGTCACCTATGCTTCACACCCATATAAGAGCGTTGGTAAAACTATACTCTCATACATTTCCCTCTTTGCTTCCAAGGACAAAGTTCTTTGTCTCCACAGACTCCTAAGTGCACCGCTCACCCTTTTCCCCTCATCAATTCTGTGATTTACCTCATCTTTCATAGATCCATCTGCTAACACGTCCACTCCCAAATATCTAAATACATTCACATCATCCATACTCTCTCCCTCCAATCTGATATCCAATCTTTCGTCACCTAATCTTTTTGTTATCCTCATAACTTTACTCTTTCCTGTATTCACTTCTAATTTTCTTCTTTTACATACCCTAACAAATTCATCCACCAACCTCTGCAACTTCTCTTCAGAATCTCCCAAAAAGCACAGTGTCATCAGCAAAGAGCAACTGTGACAACTCCCACTTTGGGTTTGATTCTTTATCTTTTAACTCCACACTTTTTTCCAAGACCCTTGCATTCCCTTCTCTTACAACTCCATCTATAAATATACTGAACAACCACGGTGACATCACACATCCTTGTCTAAGGCCCACTTTTACTGGGAAATAATCTCCCTCTTTCCTACATATTCTAACCTGAGCCTCACTATCTTCGTAAAAACTCTACACTGCTTTCAGTAACCTACCTCCTATACCATACACCTGCAACATCTGCCACACTGCCCCCCTATCCACCCTGTCATACGACTTTTCCAAATCCATAAATGCCACAAAAACCTCTTTAGCCTTATCTAAATACTGTTCACCTATATGTTTCACTCTAAAACCTTGGTCTACACACCCTCTACCTTTCCTAAAGCCTCCTTGTTTATCTGCTATCCTGCTCTCCGTCTTACTCTTAATTGTTTCAATAATAACTCTACCATACACTTTACCAGGTATACTCGACAGACTTATTCCCTATACTTTTTGCACTCTCTTTTGTCCCCTTTGCCTTTATACAAAGGAACTATGCATGCTCTCTGCCAGTCCCTAGGTACCTTATCTTCTTCCATACATTTATTAAATAATAGAACCAACCACTCCAAAACTATATCCCCACCTGCTTTTAACATTTCTATCTTGATCGCTTCAATCCCAGATGCCTTATCCCCTTTCATTCTACCCACTGCCCCACGAACTTCCCCCACACTCACAACTGGCTCTTCCTCACTCCTACAAGATGTTATTCCTCCTTGCCCTATATACGAAATCACAGCTTCCCTATCTTCATCAACATTTAACAATTCCTCAAAATATTCTCTCCATCTTCTCGATACCTTTAACTCTCCATTTATTAATAACTCTCCTCTCCTATTTTTAACTGACAAATCCATTTGTTCCCTATATATATATATATATATATATATATATATATATATATATATATATATATATATATATATATATATATATATATATATATATATATATAATCTTTCAACAAACTGTCCATATCCCACCGAGACAGGGTGGCCCAAAAAGAAAACACAAAAGTTTCTCTTTTTAACTTTATGAATGTATACAGGAGAAGGGGTTACTAGCTCCTTGCTCCCGGCATTTTAGTGGCCTCTTACGACACCCGTGACTTATGGAGGAAGAATTCTGTTCCACTTCTCCATGGAGAAATATATATATATATATATATATATATATATATATATATATATATATATATATAATGTGTGTGTGTGTGTGTGTGTGTAGGTATGTTTAATACACACACATACTCAGTGACCACTTTATTACGTAGGTACACCCCTGATTTTTTTCGTGGCATGGATTAAATAAGCTGCTGGAAACATTCCTTAGAGATTCTGGTCTATGTTGACATGAACCAAATCTGCAGTTACTGCAGATTAATCTGCTGTACATATACGTTGAGTATATTCTGTTCCACCATATCCCAAAGGTTTACGTCAAATTCTGACTACCATCTGCTTGTCGCAGCAGAAATCGCAGTTCGTCAAACCAGGCAACATTTTTCTAAGCTTCAACGGTCCTGTTTAGGTGAGCCTGTGCCCACTGTGGCCTCAGTTTCCTGTTCTTAATTGACAGCGAAATCCAATGTGGTCTACTGATGCTGTAGCTCATCCATTTCAAGATTTGTCGTGTGGTGCATTCAGAAATGCTCTTCTGCATACCATTATAAAGGCGTTTTCACAAGTAACTGCTACTCACTGGATGCTTTTCACATCATTCTCTGTAAATTCAGATTGTGTATGAAAATCCCAGGAGATGAGCAGTGTGTGATACACTCAGACCACCCCGTCTGGCACCAATAATCATTCCACTGTCAAAGTCACTTAGGTCACATTTCTTCCCCATTCTGATGTTCGGTCTGAACAACAACTGAAGCTTTTATTAACCATGTTTGCATGCTTTTAGGAACTGAGGTGCTGCCAAACACCAAGCCATGCTGGATCCCTATATAAGTTGCTGTCACTCTGTAGGGCCAACCGGCCCCGCCACTACCCATTCTATTCTTCATCCTTATGTCCGATATAGACAGAGATGTAAGCCATAGCTAAGGATGACACACGCATTGCTATGACAGTGACATCCATCGAGGACAACGCAAGACTCCAAGCGGGCATCAACCAAATCTTCAAATGGGCCACTCAAAACAATATGAAGTTCAATGAAGAGAAATTTCAACTACTCATATGGAAAACTTGAGGAATTTAAAACTGTATCAGGGTATACGACATATTCTAACCATACAAAAGAGCGAGAAGGTGATGTGAAGGACCTGGGAGTGATAATGTCAGAGGATCTCCCACAACAATGTATCTACCGCATCTGCTAGAAAAATGGTAGGATGGATAATGAGAACCTTCAAAACTAGGGACGCCAAGCCCATGATGATTCTCTTCAAATCGCTTGTTCTCTCTAGGCCGGAATACTGTTGTACACTAACTGCCCCCTTCAAGGCAGGCGAAACTGCTGACCTGGAGTGTACAAAGAACTTTCAGGGCACACATAAGTACGATAAGGCACCTAAATTACTGGGAAAGGTTGAAGGCCCTTGATCTGTATTCCCTGGAACGCAGGCGAGAGAGATGTATGATAATATACACTTTGAAAATCCTAGAGGCATTAGTACAAAACTTGCACACGAAAATCACTCCCTACGAAAGCAAAAATCTCGGCAGGAGATGCAACAATTCCCCAATGAATAGCAGGGGCCCCACGAATACACAGAGACAACAGAGTAAGTGTCCCGGGCCTAAGACTGTTCAACTGCCTTCCAGCATACATAAGGGGGATTACCAATAGACCCCTGGCTGTCTTCAAGAATGCAATGGACAGACACCTAAAGTCAGTACCTGACCAGCCGGGCTGTGGTTCGTACGTCAGTTTGCGTGCGGCCAGCAGTAACAGCCTGGTTGATCAGACCCTGATCGACCACGAAGCCTGGTCTTAGACCGAGACGCGGAGATGTTGAACCCCGCAACCCTCTCCAGGTGAATTCCAGGAAATCACGAAATCACTTAGGCAATAGCCTACTGAAGATTGACCTCGCTACCACCTTTTTCTTCGGTATCCGCCCGTTCATTTCCCAAAACATCAACATGACCCGGGCACCAACAGAATTTCACAGCCTTGTGTGGAGTCGAGTTAATCACTCCCGGAACTTCTGGACCACAGAGTGGACAGAAGCATTGTCAACAGTGCAATACTTGTATGTCCTCGTATCATTTACAGGCAAGGGGCTCTGCCTATAAATGGTACTAGGGCACTTATATACTACACAAGTATTGCACTATTAACAGCGTAACTGAGTCAGGGCAGACAACATACTGGGAATCGGAGTACAGTAAACTAAGCTGCCAGGACACACACAAAATGGAATTATAAGACTCCCAGCTGTTTTCAAGGAACTTATGTGCTTGAATTCAGTTTCTGATCAGATACGCTGTGATGCATACGGTGGACTGCGTGCACCTAGTACCAACAAGTTGGTTAAACAAACCATCAACCGGGAGGCCTGTTCCGGAACCTGGGGGCGGGGGGAGAGGAAGGGGAAGAGGGAGGGGTAACCTCCGAAACAGTCTTCATGTAGCCTAATCTTGTTAAAAAAATGCACAGATAAAAATGTTCAAAAATTGATACTTGGTAAAGAAAGAGTTTGGGATGAAATATATGTAGGTTCTGAGGCCACCAAAACACAGTTGTTTTTTTCTTTCTTTTTTAACAAAGCTTCTTTTTATCATAAAAAATCTGAACTTTCTTCAAGTTTAAGAAAAGAAAATTGGGAAAAGGAGCCTCAGGTCCATAGCTCCCGGGCCTAAAGTGAAGAGATTACTCTTCCTGTATATAAATAGGACAAGTTTCTTACTTTAAGTACTCCACTAGAGGTTATGTACCACTCGCCTCACCTAAATCTTATATCATTTATTACACTGTAAAGAAACCCAAGAATCGAAAACGGAAACTTGACAGCGTTACTGTCCAATACAGCCGTTACCAAGCAAGAACGTGTACGAACACGGTTAAGATAGTAATTAAGTTGTGCAAGAAAGGTATAAAATACCGACAATATGAAAGTTAAGACACATGTGCAACATCCGGATATCTTTATTGTAGACGTTTCGCCATCCAGTGGCTTTATCAATACAGATTCTAGGACATAATAGGAAGACAGTAGAACTATATACAAAAGATGAGATAATCAGTCCCTCTGCCTTGGAGTTAGTGTTCACAGCATCGTGGTGGAGGAGAATCTGGAGGAAAGGCAAGAAGACTGGCGGTTGTATAGGCGTCAGTGGATAGGGATGGGCAGCAGACGAGGGCATAGTCACTGGTAGGCGGGATTTTATACCTTTCTTGCACAACTTGTCAGACACTGCAACATCATGGAATCTTGGTTCAGAGGACATCTACAAGACCTTCTTCACGGCTGCTGCAACTAACCCATCTCTTTGGGAAGGACCTACTTCCACTGGGGAATCCCGCCTACCAGTGACTGCCCTCGTCTGCTGCCCGTCCCTATCCACTGACGCCTATATAACCGCCAGTCTTCTTGCCTTTCCTCCAGATTCTCCTCCACCACGATGCTGTGAACACTAACTCCAAGGCCGAGGGACTGATTACCTCATCTTTTGTATATAGTTCTACTGTCTTCCTATTATGTCCTAGAATCTGTATTGATAAAGCCACTGGATGGCGAAACGTCTACAATAAAGATATCCGGGTGTTGCACATGTGTCTTAACTTTCAGTAATAAAGTTGGTAGAATTACCGACAATATGTAAAGTAAAAGGACACAAGTGCAACTAATGTGACATTTTATTGTGGCAACGTTTCGCTCTTTTCGTTTCGCTGCCTCTTTCCAGTCTATATTTGTCCAACCTATTTTTATGTTACCCAAGTAATAGCTTTTATATCCTTTTTCTCATGTACGAATTAATTGCTCTACCATATTGTATTACTTTTGTCACTACTACTACTACTACTACCACCACTAGTGAACATCGAAATGGTACCTCACTAGTATTGCACCTCACTCTGATCCTATATATACCCTCTGTGTCCATGTATTGTTTGTAATGGCTTGATGGAGCGAAACGTTGCCACAAAATGTCACATTAGTTGCACTTGTGTCCTTTTACTTTACGGTTAAGATAGTAAGAGACGAGACAGCAGAGAGTTATAAGAGTTCCCAAGATAGACAATATTCTAGCAGAGGCATCTACAGAAACAAAACATGAGCCAAGGTTCAGGTCATTGTAATGTGCATTAAAGTTGACTCAACAAGGGCGTCAGATGGTTCGAAGTTTTTTTTTTTTAATTAAGAGAACCAGCGCTTTGAATGGCTGCAGTTAGGAACACAACATAAGAGAGCTTCGACAAAGTATACAAGGAAAACATTTTTTGTGTTATTTGAGTTTGTCGGGAAGACAGCGGTGAGTTAAATTAAAGAATTGGAGAGAGCAAGAGAAAAGGATTCTGCTCTTGACTCTCGCCCAGGCAGGTCATAGCAGCTCTCCTTACTCTGTCTCCCTACGATCCCCGTTGGGGAGGGGAACCTTTACCAGCGTCGTCTTCGCCTTGACTTACACGATGAGCTACGCAGATCGTGTAAAGATCAAACCAACAAACGGTACCGTTGATGATTCACCGAAGATTGCTCTTGCAACTATTGTTCAAGGAGCACTGCAAGTAAAATTCAACACCATATTGTCACTGAAAGAAGCATTCATTGTTGTGTGTCACGATGATGCTGAAGCAGAGAAGTTACTACAGAAGCCACCACTACTCTTACTGCTCAAGGGTTTACTGTTACATCATCTCCTGCCCTCAGGGCAAGGAAATCAGTATTCCTTAAAAAACTTGACAAGATTCTGACTTCTCAATCAACTGCTGAACTCAAGTCATCCATCGAGACGCAAAATACTTGGGATACTGTTGACAGCATTACAAAAATCCCAAATGCAACGTCCATGATCAAGGTTACCTTCACCGACGTGAACATGGCTGCCACTGCTCTGAACGAAGGTCTTGCTGTCTACTACTACTACATCAGCCCTACCTACATTGAAGCAGAGAGATACCACTACATTCAACATTGCTGGAACTGTTATTCATACCATCACACCACCAAAGCATGTCCAGTAAAAGACAAGAAGTTCTGCACTACATGTGGTAGTGAGGGGCACACCAGTTCCTGCAACGCTGATGCTCCATCACAACCAGCGTGCTTAAACTGCAAGAGTAATGATCACCATACACTGGCAGCAAAATGTCCTACAAGAAAGGATATTATGAAGAAAACACAAGATGCAGCAAAGAAAAAACCTACAAGCAACACTCCAACGTATGCAGCAATTGCAAAGATACAAGCAAACACTACAAAATTACTTCAAGCATCTACTCAGCCCGCCTCCACCATCATCACTCCTCCAACATGTGACGTAACCAAGATCCACTACTGCTTACTATACGCTCACATGCAGAACATGGCTGTACCTGGATCCTTTAACTCTACCATCAACGAGTTATTTCCATTAAATAATATGCCTTCATTTACATTTCCAGCATCTCCACCTTCTGAAGAAATTCTCAAATTCACCAAAAACTTAATCGCCAACTCTTCTGCAGAAGTTCCATCAACACCACCAACTAGTGACGTCAATCCAACAACGACCAATGAGAAGCCTCCACCGCCACCACCTCTCACTGAATCCAACCAATCAGAAGCCTTACCACCAGAAACATCTTCTAATTCGTCTACTGAAGTTGAAAACGAAGCAACACCACCTTCCTCTACTCCACCACCGCCTTCTCTACTTAGCTCACGTCGATTACCTGGAACACCATGGGTTAAACACAAAGGACTCATATTCTACACCACGAGGCTGTACCCTGCAAGCATGACTCGCCTAGAACTCATCCAACATCTCCAAGACAACACTGTCTCGTACCAAAGCGAAGAAAGACCATTCCCTACCTACAACCAGATACTCCACCAACTCCAAACCAACGAATACTACTACAGCTCTCCCATAAGTGTGATACAACTCTCTCGAAAACAATTTACCGCACTGATAAACGGTTTAAGACCATAACCAACTCATCCTGCTTGCTGCCTTCTGACACTCCCAGCTCCTGCCGCTGCCTTCGCCATCCTCTCCTAGTGAGCCAAGCAATGACATCAGTCAAGCCTCTCTATCTACGTCTCCAGTACTTTTGTACCACATGTCCCAAAGTGGTTGGGCCACTTGCCTTGATTCCTCCTCTTCCCCTACTCCCCATCCTTTTCCAGTTATTTCCGTCCTTCCTTATCCTTCTTCCTTCCCATCTTACGACAGCTCTCGTCGTCCTCGATCTCGATCTCGAGAGAGCAAGAGGAATAAGGGAATAAGGTAAACACCTGATGTATCAGCTACATAAGTATTATCTATCACATTGCTTCTAAGAGAGTTAATTTAAATAGTAAATTCTCATTTCATCAAAAAAAGCAAATGTGTAATTAAGATCTTTTTAAATTAGAAACCGGGAAGGCTGTTAACTGAGAGTGATTTTAGGGATAAAACGTCCATTGGGCACGATAGTAGGCTTAATTTATGAAGTTAGGGTTCAAGTTATATCGCAAGAATGAAGTGTGAAGAGAAAGCTTTTAATATTCAAGAAACTGAGGATCGCAGACGTAGAGGGCATCGAGGAAGAACGAGAACATCTTTCTTAGAGAGTGTCTGGTGGAAACAGATGTGAATGTACACTGAATTGTGCATAGACTTGCGGCAAATTGAAGGAAAGGCAGTGACAGAGTGATGGACAGGAAAAGATGTAATGATTTAAGACTCCCACTCAGCTTTAAACTTGACAGAGGGAAGATGCTAAGAGTCAAAGCCAAGCCAGAGAAGAAAGAGTAAACAAATTGCAGGAAGTAGAGCCAGTTTTAAATATTTCACTTAAAATTAGCCAGTACGGGGCATAAAGTACACAGGCCAACACCAACCACTTGAAAAAATAAGAAGAAAGAATTAACACGACGAATAAAGTAGGAGAGACATCAAGAGGCATATCCTCTTTAGTGGCCTTTGAGAAAAAGTGAGAGCATCAAGAGGAACATTAGGCAAGAGAACCAACATCAAGACAGACTCTTACTGCTGAGCGTGGGGGGGGGGGGAGCCGCGCACTCTTTCAATTATTCCCTCTGAGTGACGTAGGTAAACTTTAAGAAAAAATGAAGAGACAAAGTTTAAAATTTACAAATTCGTACATACTACTATTATTTATACCGCTGCCTCCAGCATTTCTGGCAGAAATATTTTCATGTTCCTTTCCAGTACATCAGCATAACAACGGTGCTCGTCTTAATCACAGTAATTATTAAAGCCATCCTGTTACCTGATCCCTTCTAAACTTACTTATTCCATCTCGAGCTTTCACAGACGCCGTTCTGTTGAACTGATGCTAATGCAAAACATCCTTAACAAAAGTTTTATACTTCGCTTTGTTGTTATAACTGCCTCATCTTACAGTGGAATGTCACTTGCTCTAACCTTAAAAACACAGGTGAACTTTTATAACCCTGATCATCATATTTCTATTATTATTATTATAATCAAAAAGAAGCACTAAACCTACAAGAGTCATAGAGCATCATATTTCTAATTGCTTCGACCTTGCTAATGGCACTCGTCTGTGATCCTCGTAACTGACGACTTTGCAAAGGTTCATTATTATTATTATAATCAAGGGGGAAGCGCTAAACCCGTAGGATTATACAGCGCCCAGGGGGGGATGTGGAAGGCATTCAGGCTTAATTCGGGGAACTGGAGCACAGATTCAATTCCCTAAATCAAGAGCCCCTCACCAACATCAAGGAACCTTCCATGAGGGGTGCAAAGGTTCAGAGAGGTGAATCACGCTTGAAATTAAATACAGTGTCCAGCACGTCTGGAACCACGGGATAAAATAAATCATTCATATTAGGTTAGGTAAGATTTGCCAGGAAAGAGGACAAGTGTGATGACCCGTAGCTGGAGCTTTTGGTCATCTGACTTACTGGTCCACCCCTTTAAAAATTCTAGTTATGATTATAACCATTTTTTCATTATTCATCATATTTGAAAGCAACATTGTAGTGACGCTTGGGATAGTCTTTAAAAGTTTAAATGCTGTTGGTCAGAATGTTCCTGGTTTGGCCAAAGCTGTGCTAGATTACTTGCAACCAGCATTTGACATGGACTGGAGATTAAAATCTATGACTGGAGATTAAAATCCATGATACCCCGCAGCTCGATTGCTAGCGCACTCAGCTCACACACTGTCTGGGGTCTGTGGTTCGATCCCCGGTACGGGTGTAAGCATTTGGACGTGTTTCCTTAAGACACCTGCTGTCCCTGTTTACCTATTATTAAAATAGGTACATAGGTGCTAGTCGACTGGTGTGGGTCGAATCCTGGGGACAAAACTGACCTAATTTACTCGAAATGCTCTGTATAACAAGCGGCTTTCTATATAGCAGTATGTCATTGATGTCAACTAGGCCTGTATACCTTGTACATGTACTAGTAGAATTAAGGATTATTACTATTGCCGTAGGACTGTCTCCTGACAGCACGCGGCACGACTTTACGTACTGTCGTTCCGTTAGACACGTTAAGGAACGTGCAAGTATTGTTGATATATAGATTATTAAAGTAACCCTCAGACGTGGTTGTGCCCGCTATTCATTAAGTTTGTGAACGTTCTGTTAGTTGTGTTGTCAAACGTGCGCATATGTCCACTGTTCACTTCTGACATAAACACCTCTTGCTTGCTCTGGCTCTCTTCTTCACTCTCTTGTTCGCTCTCCTTCACTCTCGCTCGTTCTCCTTCACTCTTTGCTCGCTCTCCTTCACTCTCTTGCTCGCTCGCGCCCTCACTTCTCTTTGTTCGCTCTCTGTTTTCATTTGTCCGCCTTCGCTCTCTTCACTCTCTCGCTCGCTCTCTCCTTCACTCTCTTACTTGCTCTCGCTCTCCGCTCTCTTTCTCCCTCTCTCTATTCTTTTGCTTGCTCTTACTCTCTGAACGCTCTTATTCGCCCCTCCCCCCCCTCTCTTTCTCTCTCTCATCAACATGTTTTGCCCCGCTAATCTGCCAATCGATAATTCAGTTTGATGTAACAGTTGTTGTCATTTATAAAGTTCACTTGGAAAGGTCTGTGGTGACTTTCAATCAACACATTACTGGCTGAACTCTACCAATCATTACTATTAATATAGATATATTTTTATATAGGTGAGTTTTTGTCCTTCCTTCCTAATAATAATTAATATTGTTTAATATACGAGTACATGCTGGCCCGAGGTTCGCTGTGCTTTTCAGTGTAATATTATAACCCCTAGACAGCAGTGTGAGCAGCATTTAGGAGCCAGGAACATGTTATTTAAGTTACGACATCAAAGTCGTAACACTTTCACCACTACTACGACCCTCATGCGTCTTCCTCATCTTTGACTACACAGGGTGTGACAAAAAGATGAACCCAATTTCAAAGTAGTATATTCTGAAATTGAGTCCATCGTTTTGAAATACCCTGTATTTCTGCTTTTGCACTATTATACCACTGTTGTTGTTGTTATTATTATTATTATTATTATTATTATTATTATTATTATTATTATGAAAGCGAAGAGAAATGTTTTTTATTTAATGGTAAATACGAGGAGCTTTTTTTTCCAGCGAAGGCACATAGCTCATCCTCCTACTCAACCTCAGTGTCTCACTTTGGCTTAGAATGTCAAATATGTTACTGTGTCACTATGTGCGGTCGATTTCGTGGAGGGGGAGGGTGTCATCGCCCCTTCTGCCCGGTCCCAGACCAAGCCTCTTGGTTGCTCGTGCCACGTAACTCAACCTGTGTCTGTTTTCTATTCAGTGTTCAAAAATTTTTATGGTCTTCATGCATTACTTTCTTTACTCGTTTTCTAGTACAGTATCAAAGGTTATGTTTTGTTGCTTCTAGACGATAATCTAGGTTAACCAAACCTAAGCAAATTATATAACAAATAATTGCTTAAAACCGTTAGAAATCTGCGTGTGTTTGTATGGAGTTGAGTACGGCTGTGAGTGTTCAGGCTGGACAGAGCCCAAGACGTCAGCCTGACACAGTCAGGTGTCTAACAGTCTGATGACCTCCCAGGTATTAATGTGACTTCAAAAGTGTGACCCCAAGTCAGGTGTCCGTGTGTGTCCAAGGAGAAATTCATATTCACCTGATGGAAAGAAATGGTAGAAAACACTGACACCATGTATAAAGACACAAATGTAGTATATTGTGATCTTTTACTATGTTTCACCCACACAGTGGGTTTTATCAATTTAAACAATTCTACTTGTATCTACACACACACAATTATATATATATATATATATATATATATATATATATATATATATATATATATATATATATATACATATATATATATATAATAACATTATATATAATATATCTTTCTTTCAACACACCAGCCGTATCCCACCGAGGCGGGGTGGCCCAAAAGGAAAAACAAAAGTTTCTCCTTTCACATTTAGTAATATATACAGGAGAAGAGGTTACTAGCCCCTTGCTCCCGGCATTTTAGTCGCCTCTTACAACACGCATGGCTTACGGAGGAAGAATTCTGTTCCACTTCCCCATGGAGATAAGAGGAAATAAACAAGAATAAGAACTAGAAAGAAAATAGAAGAAAACCCAGAGGGGTGTGTATATATGTGCTTGTACATGTATGTGTAGTGTGACCTAAGTGTAAGTAGAAGTAGCAAGACGTACCTGAAATCTTGCATGTTCATGAGACAGAAAAAAGGACACCAGCAATCCTACCATCATGTAAAACAATTACAGGCTTTCGTTTTACACTCACTTGGCAGGACGGTAGTACCTCCCTGGGCGGTTGCTGTCTACCAACCTACTACCTATATATATATATATATATATATATATATATATATATATATATATATATATATATATATATATATATATATGCAATAAGATCACAGTGAACAGGTGATTTCAAAATATGCAAAACAACCACTCTGAAAGAATAGAGAAATTCCAAGCGCTTTCGTGACTACTCACTGCATTTGTGTTTTAATCCAGTACTCACCTGATCTTGTACTCTGTGGTTGCTGCTGATCCATGTTTTATTTGTTGTTGTTGTTGTTGTTGTTGTTAAAAAAGGTAAGAGATAAGAGAGTGGAGGAGTTGAGAGTAGCGTCGGGCAGAGGTTAGTATTGGGGATCCTTGTTCACTACAATAGTAATATAAATGGGGGATGAAAACCAGCATAAGTTTACTGATGACAGGAAAAAGACCACCTAATCCTCTCTGGAGGACTCCAGTGAACTGCAGGATGATTTACAAGGTTGATGTTGTGGCCGGATGTAGCTTAATATGAACGAATGTGGACTTCTGAACCTGGTAAAAAAAAAAAGTAACCACTGCACTTGCAAGCTAAATATTTAAATCCATGACCAAGTCCACTGAGAAAAATATTTTTGGAATTCTAGTTACGTTAAGTCTTAAACCAAGATAACAATACATAATTGTTCACCATAGAACTAATAGACATCTTGGTTAGTAGACATGTAACTATGCATCTTTAATATGCCTCGTATAGATTGTGAAGTTCATTTCTGGCCCGCATATTACATAATGGACGTAAATGCGTTAGAAAACAAGCAGAGAAGGATGGCAAAGTTAATCAGATGTATGAAAAACGTTTCCGATTTAGATAGGCTAAAGGTAATGAACTTACACTCCGGAAAGACATGAAATTAGGAGAGATATGATTGAATGATACAAAGAGGAAACAGGAAAAAAATAAAGAAATCCAAATAAAGTGTTGGATGTAACTAACGACAACTTGACTTGTACTAACGGATTTAAATTGGATAAATTTATATTTAGAGAGGATATAGGAAAGCAATGGTTTGGTAAAAGTGGTGAATTGAGTCTCACAAAAGCTTATACTGTGAATAGCTTTAAAAATAGATTAGACAGGTACACGAGTGAAAATGGTTGTGTGGAAACAGGACCTGCCTTGTATACACTAGAACACAAGAACAAAGCAACAATACAGTAGGTCTACTGGCCCATGTTAGACAGGTTCAACTCTCAGCCATCCATACCAGTCATGTGTCTGTCCAAGCTAGTTATAAGTTATCTAACGTTCCTGCTTCAGTGACACTGTGTAAGATTCACTCACCTACAACTCTTTTCCTAAACCAGTGATTCCCTAGATCATTTATAAATACAAATTTACTCAACTTGGATCTATTACAGCGAGTCTTGTCTCGGAGGGATATTTTCATCTCCTTGTGTATGTCCTCTTTACTAAGTATTCCCTTAGAAGAACCTTTATGAGGCTGCATGATTTTTCTCTTGATTTTTCTTCCAACTTTATTTTATTTTGCTCATATCTCGAGAACGCCTCATCAAATCGGCTTAAAATTTCCAACAATTATGGATAGTAACGAGGCTCAAATTCTTGCAGCAGCTGACTTGTTCACGCGTCTTATGACTAAAACTGTTGAACTCATTCACAACATCCTATGTTGGAACAAATTTTGTTTAACTTTGGGCAATAACTGGAAAATGCATCTTCTGATCAGCTTTAAACTTAAGAATCTTGATGAGTTGTCTTCAAGTGGTAACAAGTGTTTGATGTTTGCTTGTGTACGTTGTAATATGTCAATTTTATTAATAAAATTGGTTTCTGTGAAATAATTGTAGAATTTATCTTCTGATCCAAAAAAAGTCACAATGCTTGACTTTATTTGGTTATTTTAGGGCAAATCACCTTAATGTTTTTTTATGTGCCTATAAGATCTGTCCCCTCAAGACCACTGTTAAAAAAATTATGTTATGTACATTATGTCTGCTTAACACTTACTGTACTTTCTAAAAAGTTTGTCAGTCTTAGAGAAAACTTTGAGTTGATTTTGACCTGTGTAGATCACCGGTTGTTTTTGGTTTAAATTAAATTTTTTAGGCACCATTTGCATCACGTGATGAAAGTTCCATATACGCTTCCTAACGCTGAAGTTACAACAGTTGCTACACGAACTGAATAGGGCCCAACATACTGCTTAGTACCGAAGGTAACCTGTAGCGTGCTATACTCATCTTTGCTGCACTATAAAAACTAGCAGCCTAATTATAAACACTAACAACATAGAATAAACACTAGTTCGTCCCACTTCTCCCGTCCCAATCCTCCTCTAGTATATATTCTGGCTCCCTTTTCTTCGCGCTTGTGTGTGACTAGTTAATGGCTCAAGACAGATTGAAACGTCGACATGAGTATCAGTCTGTTATGTGTGGATTATTTGTATATGGTTCCAGTCACGGTATTATGCCTATTTATTCTTCAGAGAACTGAAAAACACAAAATAATAAGAAACTTTTAGACAAAAGTTTGGAAACTTTTCTTAAAAGATTGTTATCCATATTAAGATTGGCTGTCAGGTGAACACACTGAGCACGGAGAAGTTATATAACAGACCTACTGGTCCATGCTAGATAGACCCCTCACTTATAAATTTGTCCATAATTTCTGCAATTTGACGCTCCTCCCGCCTCACCTTACTTTTGCTTCAGATCACCTGCGCTGTCTACTGTATATTAACCTGAAGAAGTCACTCGTAGCGAAACATTTCCTTTAATTTTTCTCCTGAACTATACACAAGTGTCCTTTTCCACAGTGTATCGGTATCACCATACCATTTACGACCACTAATAATTATTGGATGAGACCTGTGTCCAGACACCTTCTCCACAGTATCCTAAGGCACGAGGTAGTGGTTTCTTACAGCTCTTCATGATCGTGAATTTCATGAAACTGGGCGCGAGGCTGGATGCATGGGCATGCTATCAATGGCTTCTTTGAAGTCAACTGGGAAAAGTGTAACATCGGAAATTGTGGAGATGACGGCTGTGTTTCGAGACTTTTTCATTAAAAAAAATAATTTGGGTTGTAAATGTATAGATTAGTAAATGGCTTACTGAGCACAGTCGTGTTGTGACTTCAGTTTTTCACTCATATATTGTCATCAGTCTGTAAGCACCTTATACTGGAAGTGGTTTTCGTCATAGATTTTGTGCAATAATAAAAGTATGTGGGGATTTTTTCTAATTTTACTTATGTCTCTTTGTTCGATTTCTCTCTCTTAGACTATATGGCATATTCAGTTTGATCTTTTTCTCCATATTTTAAACCAGGGTTTCCTTTCATGTGCTCAGAAAGTCTACCGCTTTTGGGAAGCTGTGTTATGCATTACCTACGCCTGTAGAGTGAATGCTTCACTCGAGTTAGCATTTGTATCTTGTGTAAGAATGGTATATAATACCGACAAGATGAGAGTAAGACACATGACAGATGTTGCACATGTAATGTGTCTTACTCTCATTTGTATCTTCTACCCCTTTATAATAGGGGTAGAAGAGAACATTAAAATGGTATAAAATACAGACAGGTTGTTAGGTAAGACACATATGCAACAGTTAGGTATCTTTATTTTGAAACGTTTCGCCTACACAGTAGGCTTCTTCAGTCGAGTACAGAAAAGTTGATAGAAGCAGAAGAGACTTGAAGACGATGTAATCAGTCCATCACCCTTAAAGATTTGAGGTGGTCAGTCCCTCAGTCTGGAGAAGAGCATTGTTCCGACTGAGGGACTGACCACCTCAAATCTTTAAGGGTGATGGACTGATTACATCGTCTTCAAGTCTCTTCTGCTTCTATCAACTTTTCTGTACTCGACTGAAGAAGCCTACTGTGTAGGCGAAACGTTTCAAAATAAAGATACCTAACTGTTGCATATGTGTCTTACCTAACAACAACAGGGGTAGAAGAGCATGTGTATAGTGTGTGTATAGTGTGTATATGTGTATAGAGCATACCTCGAGCGTCACGGAACTTATCATTCAGAAAAACTGGCTCAGATGTAGGTTGGTCATATCTTCCCTGTACATTTCAGTAAGGTACAGTCTGATTCATCCCTGGTGATATTCTTATTGCCTGATCACTAGTGACGAGTGACAAAGGTCGGATATGAGAAGGACCTGCCCAGTAGACTTGTCACACTGCATCTAAATTATTACATTCTTACTTCTTGTCCTGTCACCGTCAAGATATTCTGCCCCTCATCCTCTGAAGTATATAAGTTTCCATTTCGATGCTTCAGTTTCACACTGTCCCAGGATATGGAGCGGAACTCTTTTCCAGGCTGATGAACTGACCACCTCGAAGTTACATCTTCAAGGGTAATAGGCTGATTACATCCTCTTCACATCCCCACTGCTTCTTCTGCTTCTGTATCTGACTGAAGAAACCTACTATGTAGGCGAAACGTTTCGAAATAAAAATGTCTAACCGTTGCACATATGTCTTGTCAATTATGGGTATTCTATCCCCTTGTTATATTGATACCTGATGGTGTTTCTCTAATCCAGGGCAGCAGTGCATGCGCAGGTCTGAACCTCTTTCATGTGGCCTGAGACTTCTGTCTTCGACACCATTACGTGCTGGATCAGCTCCTCATTGTTCGTGAATGTAAGGTCGTGGATATTTCAGTCTGCTCGGTTCTGCTATCTACTGGCTAAAGGCGAATTAAATGCAGTACCTAATTTATTCGATTGTGAGAGACTGTTCATCCAAACTAACTACATGTACACGGATTCTCTCTGCTGTTCCGGTCCATTCTACGGTCTTCCATTTTTAGATGTCTCAGATTAAAGTCACCAAGCAATAAGATATTATATATCTTATTATATATCTTATTATATAAGTATAATAAGTTACCAACAGCTAGTCTTGGAACTGCTTGGAAATTGTGTCTGGTGATTTATATACAAATGCAACAGCTAGATTCTGGTTTTCAGTTATAGCAGCCAAAACTTCGACTGCATCACTTGTGGTGCTAAGCTCAATGCAAATGAGTGACTAACACACGCGCGCGCGCGCACACACACACACACACACACCAAGCCCTCTCCTCCTGTTACCTGATTTTCGGGCCACTGTCAAAGTAGTCTGATATTCCGGTCTCTATAAAAGCTGCAGACATTGTAATTGACTCAGTGAGGTCACTGAAGAACAGTATTTTGCTTTTAAGTGGTTTTAGACATTTAACGCTTGTAGACGTAAAAGGGATACATTGCTAGGTGCTGTGGTGAGAGCCTTCCACTGACTTTATTTCCAGTCCAGCATGGGTCCTTGGTGGTGATGCATTCTTAACATTTCTTTCCACATTTTCCACTTCCTGGCACTAAAAAAATGTGCTGACTACGTGGTTATAGTTTGTGTGTTCGGTTTGGCGTTTGTGTCTTGATACATCTCGTCTCCTTCATGAGTAAAGCCGGACAATTTAAAGCATAGCAATGAATGGCCTTCATGTACTGAACTACAGCACAATTTTGTGCAAGTTTGTAGGTTTCTTTATTCAACAGGTTTCGACATTTCATCGAAGGTTGCATAAACAAGTTCTAATTCTGTGTTTCCTTCACTGGATCATATTTACAGATGCCCCAGGCAAAGAATTTACACATTTCCAATTTCGTGGGTCGTTTCATGGACTCTGAACTTCCAACTGACATAATATTTATATATGTACCAGAGCCAGAGCTAACGAACACTAACAGCATCTGCACCAGTACAACCACCAGCTTCACCAGTTCGAACACCAACACAAGCCACAGAACCAGCACCAGGGACACCAGAACTAGCATCAATAGTACGTACCAGTACTAGAAACAGCATCAGTGCCTCCTGTAAAGCCAGCACCGGAAGCTCTGGTACTAGCACCAGTTTCGGTAGTGTGAGCCATAATGTATACACTATCATCTTCACACACACACACACAGTGTGTGTGTGAGGCGTAGAATGAAGGGAGATATCATTGAAGTGTATAAGTGAATGACGGGCATAAACAAAGAAGATATTAATAAAGTACTGAGGGTGTCGAACCAGGTAAGAACCAGAAATAATGGATTTAAGTTGGATAAATTTAGATTTAGAAAGGACATAGGTAAGTACTGGTCTTCTAATAGAGTTGTAGATGCGTGGAACAGTCTTCCCAGTGGGGTGATAGAGGCTAGGACGAGAGTAAGACACATGTGCAACATCTGGTTATCTTTATTGTAGACGTTTCGCCATCCAGTGGCTTTATCAATACAAATTCTAGGACATAACTTGAAGACAGTAGAACTATGTACAGAAGATGAGGTAATCAGTCCCTCAACCTAGGAGTAGGTGCGAACAGCACCATAGTCGTAGAGATTCTGAAGCAGAAGAAAGAATCCTGGCGCTTATATAGTAACGTCAGGTGTAGCAGACGAGGGCATATTCACTGGTAGGCGGGATTCCCCAGTGGAAGTAGGTCCTTCCCAAAGAGATGGGTTAGTTGTAGTAGTAGTTGCCGTAGTCGAGAAAGTTATGTACATGTCCTCAGAATTAAGATTCCATGATGTTGCAGTGTCTGACAAGTTGTGTACGAATGGTATATAATACCGACAAGATGAGAGTAAGACACATGTGCAACATCTGGGTATCTTCATTGTAGACGTTTCGCCATCCAGTGGCTTTATCAATACAAATTCTAGGACATAATTTGAAGACAGTAGATGTACAGAAGATGAGGTAATCAGTCCCTCAACCTAGGAGTAGGTGCGAACAGCACCATAGTCGTAGAGATTCTGAAGCAGAAGAAAGAATCCTGGCGCTTATATAGTAACGTCAGGTACATAGTTCTACTGTCTTCAAGTTATGTCCTAGAATTTGTATTGATAAAGCCACTGGATGGCGAAACGTCTACAATAAAGATAACCAGATGTTGCACATGTGTCTTACTCTCATCTTGTCGGTATTATATACCATTCGTACACAACAGAGGCTAGGACCTTGGGTAGCTTTAAGAAGAGACTGGACAAATATATGAGTGGGAGGGGCTGGGTTTGATTGGCGTCATTGGGTACGAGAGTTATTTCGTGGGTAGCTTTAGGCAGAGGTTGTTTTGATAAGGACCTGCCTCGCATGGGCCAGTAGGCCTTCTGCAGTGTTCCTCCATTCTTATGTTCTTATGTTACTACAGTGGTGTCGTCCCCAACTTAATCTATAAGGTAAGACACATATGCAACAGTTAGGTATCTTTATTTTGAAACGTTTCGCCTACACAGTAGGCTTCTTCAGTCGAGTACAGAAAAGTTGATCAACTTTTCTGTATGTAAAGTAAAAGGACACAAGTGCAACTAATGTGACATTTATTGTGGCAACGTTTCGCTCTCCAGGAGCTTTATCAAGCCATTACAACTTTTCTGTACTCGACTGAAAAAGCCTACTGTGTAGGCGAAACGTTTCAAAATAAAGATACCTAAATGTTGCATATGTGTCTTACCTAACAACCTGTCGGTATTTTATACCATTTTAATGTTTAATCTATAAGATTTATTTTTTATCTTTATGTCAGGTTTCTGAAAGGTCAAGCAAATCGGACATGAATGACACTATTTAACGTAACGATGTTAGTCATTATGTATGTAACCCATTTTTCACATATACAGAAACAGTATTTTTGTAGTGTCAAAGTTCTGCATATCTAATGTGTGTATATCGCGGATACTCCATCTGACCGCCACACAGTCTGTAATCTCCAGCCAGGTTTACCAGATTTCTTATTAGGTTAAGAAAGTTCGGGACAAATAAGAGATGATGTTAGGTGAGCGAGTGGTAGAGTGGTGGGTGGTATGGTGCGCAGCAGCCAGGGTATGGTGGGCAGCAACCAGTGTATGGTGGGCAGCAACCAGTGTATGGTGGGCAGCAACCAGTGTATGGTGGGCAGCAGTGTATGGTGGGCGGCAGCCAGTGTATGGTGGGCAGCAGCCAGTGTATGGTGGGCAGCAGCCAGTGTATGGTGGGCAGCAACCAGTGTATGGTGGGCAGCAACCAGTGTATGGTGGGCAGCAACCAGTGTATGGTGGGCAGCAGCCAGTGTATGGTGGGCAGCAACCAGTGTATGGTGGGCAGCAGTGTATGGTGGGCGGCAGCCAGTGTATGGTGGGCAGCAACCAGTGTATGGTGGGCAGCAACCAGTGTATGGTGGGCAGCAACCAGTGTATGGTGGGCAGCAACCAGTGTATGGTGGGCAGCAACCAGTGTATGGTGGGCAGGAACCAGTGTATGGTGGGCAGCAGCCAGTGTATGGTGGGCAGCAGCCAGTGTATGGTGGGCAGCAACCAGTGTATGGTGGGCAGCAACCAGTGTATGGTGGGCAGCAGCCAGTGTATGGTGGGCAGCAGCCAGTGTATGGTGGGCAGCAACCAGTGTACGGTGGGCAGCAGCCAGTGTATGGTGGGCAGGAACCAGGGTATGATCCAGCAACACTCTTCCTACCCACTATCGCCACATCGTACCTTGCTATTACGTTTTTTGATAATGACTGATATTTTTCTCCAGTTTTTGGCTTTGATGTATCCAATGAAGTAAATATAACTCGTGAGTCAATTTTCGATCCCAAATTAAACTTCGTGTTGAGATTTCTAAGTCTGGCAGCGGTTCAGTGGCACCGGGAAGAAGTCTTAACAACTGGGGGCTTATGCAGGCCTCGGCACTCATGGCATTTTGCTGTGGAATACACGGGTAATTCGTAATTCACCAATAATCACTCTTATTAGTAATACAATTGTGGTATGATTTAAGAACATAAGAAAGGAGGAACACTGCAGCAGGCCTGTTGGCCCATACTAGGCAGGTTTTTTACAATTCATCCCACTAACAATTACAATTCATTCATGGATGATCACTAGCGCATTTAAGCATCGGTGATACAAGTCACTATACTTCTTGGTAATAAGCTTATGTCTCGGTTTTTCCAGTCACGATTCTTTTGGTATTTGTGTTATTTCTTTTTATTTCTGTAGCTTTCAATTTGTATTTTTCACTGGTTTAATGAACAGAACTCTGACTTTTGACGTTGCTCTTTCGTTTTATTGACACTTCGCACAGTACCTATATACTGCACTCTACATATATTTTCCTCTTGTGGTAACACCAGAAATTTTATGTATAATGGTTCAGAGGACAACGTTTAAATTATGGTGCTCTGGATAGTTTTCCTTTTTTCCATTTTAAATACAATATCTAAACGTCTCGTTTGTCTTGTAACAACAGTAGGGCTAATATTCATTGTTCACTAGTGCTAGGTGTTGCATTTGTGCTTAATGATATTGTGATATCGTTACTAGCACTACGTAGCCTACATAGCGCTACACCCAGGCTAGGCACTCCTAAACACTAGCAACATACAAACACTAAAAAAAAAAAAATAGACAATTCAACAGAATGGAAGCGTTATTAAATAAGAGAACGTTTAACTTAGAGGTCAAGCCATTTTAAGTATATAGAATATATGGTGCGCATAGGAACATAGATAAGGAGAGTGTGCAGTCCCATGACTCGAGCAAGTGGTCGATACTTTGACTACAAACACGCCATTTTCATTTACTGGTCATAGGATGTGATGAAGCTATAAGGTCACTATATCGCATGTTGGTCACCGATCAAACAAAACATCAAACAAAACAAGAATGTGAAATAAAAGCAGAAGGTGGCAATTTTGTTGCTATGGTGCGTATTATGAAAATGGTATAGAAGACAGATATAATACAGAGAAGAACGAGGGAAAATGAGAAAGAATTTGAGGTCATCAGTCCCTCAGACTGGAGATGTGCTCAGTACATCAATGTTGATAAAAATCACAGTATATGATTGAGAAAGGACTTTTATCCTGGAGACAGGTGAGGTAGTACTTGGAGGCAGCGTCACTAGTGAAGAAGCTCCACTAATGGAAGCAAATCATGTGTATAGGTTAGGAAAGCGTTGAAGAATTCCCTACATAAAGATTCTGTGCATATGCTATACTTTCGTCGAGATTAAAGGACTGAACACAACTGCAGGCTGAAGGATTGATTTCCTGAAACTCCTCATCTTCCTCCATTCTACTCTATATTGGACTGATGACGCCACAGGCTAGCGAAACGTTTCCACACTGAAGATACACAAGTATTGTACAAGTATCTCAATCATTGTATAATTCCGTACACTGAGTTACTGGTGTTCTCTCACCTTGAAAGTGACAGAAAATTTCAGATTTACAGTTCGAAGACACAGACATCTATATGTCGTGTCGAATAGGTAAAACTTGCGATTCTGGTTTAAATAGCAACTCTCTTCCTGCCGAATAAGGCAAGCGAAAATTTGCGTATGCACTAATTTCGCAAAAATTATTGCATACGCAAATAATTTTCGCTAGCCTGAACCTAACGTTGTGTTTGATATTAAATTATTGTAACTTATCTAAAATATATTTAATTGGATTAGGCTAAATTAAATTGCGTTTGTTATAATAAAGTTAGGTAAGTTTTCTAAGATTCTTTTGGTACAAAATTATTAATTTTTACATTAGCATAAATGAAAAAATATATCTTTAAACGTATAAGAGAAATTTTTAGAAGACTTACTTTTAAATGAGTAGTTGCTAATTAACCAATTTTACCTATTCGGCACGACACACACACACATACATATATACACAAAATCACTATATGTTATATATATATATATATATATATATATATATATATATATATATATATATATATATATATATATATGTAGGGAGGTACCACCTCTAGAACTGTCATGGGGACCGTCATCCTCAGAAAAGAATAAACTTGCTTCAGGGAAAATTCAAGGTTTTCCCTGAAGTTGTTTGAAAATTTTCTCCTACCACCCCCTATATTTCAAGTATGTTTTATTTAAAGACGAAAATACATTGGCCAAACATTCACAAAAATACAACAAAGTAAAACAACATAGGTGACTCAGAGCTACATCTCGAATACTTCGTCCAGCTCCCCTGCGGTGGGCCGCGTGCCCAGAATGCTGCAGGTATTTCCTCTCTGGATCGCAACACTGAGTCTCTGAAAGAGAAAGCTGGTCGCCCTGTGGTCCTTGGTTTCTATGATGAGCTTTTCACCCAGCTCTT
>NC_091331.1:25751980-25818945 GCF_038502225.1 Cherax quadricarinatus
GACGCTCAGTGACATGCGCTGAACGTGTACTGGAAGACGCGCAGTGACCTGCGCTAAACCTGTACTGGAAGACGCTCGGTGACCTGCGCTAAACGTGTACTGGAAGACGCTCAGTGACAGATTGATAAACTAGACACACTACATGACTACTGGACCTCTCACCTTGACGAATACATTCGCAGACCTGCAAACCCCCACAATCTATTCTACTCCTTGTATGAACCAGCTCCTAACCCTATTTATAGATAACTTCTGCTCTCACTAGCCTGTTTTAACAGGTGTGGACCTCAAAAGATGTACCTTTTAAAATCCCCCCTTCCTTACATCGCCATTGAATTTTCACACAGGTACCTGCGCAAGTTCATTTTGGCGTTCACTCAATCCGTTTTGCCTTATCAGTTTTCCTCGCCACACCAGTCTCAGACCCACGATCGTATTAACTACTGGGTTAATTTAAGCCCTGATACTATCCCTTCCACTCATAACCTTCCTCTCACCAACCTACTCTTCCACTATCCCCACTTCCCCGCTCACCCCATAAAGCTCTTACCTTTACTCTCTTGATCTTTAAGATTGCAATGAGGTTAGCAAATCTTGATATGAGGTTAACGAAGCTTGCAATGAGGTTAATAAAGATTGCAATGAGGTTAACAGTTTGCAAAAAGATTACCAAAGCTTGCAATGTTAAAGTTTGCAATGAGGTTAGAAAATCCTGCGGTGAGGTTAACGAAGCTTGCAATGAGGTTAACAAAGGTTGCAATGAAGTTAAAACACAAATAACCCGCACATGGGACAGGGGAGCTTACGACGTTTCGGTCCGACTCGGACCATTTACAAAGTCACACTAACAGAAAGGAGAGGAGGACGCAGTATATATAGGCCAGCAGACAGGGACGGGATAAGAGATGTAGTAGGAAAGGAAGTAGAGAGGTAGATTTAGTAGTAGTAGTGCAGTCGAAGATTAAAAAAGAGGAGCACTGCAAGGGAGCTAGGGGCCCACAAAGAGTAGGAATAAAAATACAGAGGGGAAGGGGTAGTAATAAAGAATCAAACACCCAAGGCAGAAGAAAGGAAACCCAAAGAAGAAAGAGGAAAGGGAAAGAGGGAGAAGGAGAAAAATTAATCGGGTTAAGTCACGGGTGTTCTTAAAAGTTTGGAGCATTTTACAATGTAATGGGAAAGGAAGGCATCTACAGAGACAAAGCCACGACTAAGATTCATATAAGGAAAGTTGTGTATAAGGGAGGATTCAACCAGACGGCAACTGTGACAGAAGTAGGGTAGACAGTTTTAGCAGAAGACCAGTCAATAGGATGACTGTCATCTCTGACATGACAGAAAAAGAGCATTGTTGGTGTCGGCAAGTCTAACACTACTTTTGTGCTCCTTGAGTGTCAGAAAGAGAATGGCCAGTATCTCCATAGTACTGAAGAGGACAAGAGGAACAGGAAATAGAGTAGACACCAGGAGCATCTATAGAGGGAGGAGAGGTATGAACAAGATTGGTGCGAAGAGTGTTAGTCTGGCGAAAAGTAAGTTTGATGTCTAAGGAACGGAGAGAGTTGTTGAGATTAGAAAGACTGGAAATATAGGGAAGGCAGAGGACAGGAGAGTTCCCAGGAGTAGAGAGTTTGGGAGAGAAGAAAGTCCGTTTAGCAGGTGAGAAGGCAGAGTCTATGAAATGGGAAGGGTAGCCAAGACGAAAAAATGAATTACGAAGAGTGGAAATTTCTGGTTCAAGGAACTGAGGATCACAAATGCGGAGAGCACGGAGAAAAAGAGAAAGAAGAATACTTTTCTTGATAGAGGAAGCATAAAAAAAGAGTGAATGTACATGCCAATGCGGTACACGGAAAAAGCGAAACCTGTACCTGAACGGTGGACATGAACATGAAGGAAAAGAAGCAAAGATTTAGATTCCCATTCAGCTTTAAACTAAACGGAAGGGGCAGGATTTTTAAGGGCATCAGGAAATGGTTGGAAGAGACAAGAGTCATGAGGCCAAAGAGCAAAGATATCAGCTACATAGCGAAGGGCGGACATCAATAGTAGGAAGAACAGTCTCGAAGTTCTGTGTATTATTCCAGTCACGGTATTGTGGCTTTCTGCAATGAATTTAACCAAACTAGCAATGAGGTTAACAAAGTTTGCAATGATATAAATGAAGCTTCTGATCAACACACTTCATTAAGTCTGATAACCTAAGTTCAACACGGGTACACAATCACGCCTCAGTGTACATATACACCAGCCGGTGTGTATGTCGGTGTATATACACTGTTTTTTTTTTAGAAATTAAAATATTCTAGAATTAGATTTATTTATAACATTAATGACCCTTGTGAGTATAGAAATATTGATTTTTGCTTTGATATCATGTGTCTTAAGAATAACAGTCATCAAGTAACACTAGGCAATGATGATGATAAAAATTATAGAAAACCAAACTGAATAGGAATAATGTGCAGAAGAAAAAACATATTAACACATTTTGTACAATGGTCGAAGCGCCGGGAATAAAACTGATGAATTACGTTTGATAGCGTGTGAGGGAAACACTGATGTTATGGCAATAACTGAAACATGGTATAACTTAGTGAGAGTTGGAACATGATTGCCGAGTGCCACATTCAACGGCAAGGGGATGGAGAAGCACTATATGTACTGGAAAATACAAACTGTTGCATAAAATCAGGCATAAGAATAGATGGATTGTTCACAGAATCTGTTTGGGTAGAATTTCTAGAAAGTCAAGAAAAACTAATTTTAGGTGCAGTATACCGAGCTTAAAGTTTAGAAAGCGATACAGGGAGACTTCTTTGGGACGAAATTCTTAAGACACGATAACATAGCAATAGTAGGGAATTTTATCTTTAGTCAAATTGAATGGAATTCTATGACCGGTAATCTGGAGTCCAGTTACGTCCTGGGAGTAGTTCAGGACTAGTTTCTGAAACAATGTGTAACTGTGCCTACTACAGGTAATAATTTGCTTGACCTAGTCTTGTCAAATAAAGAAACCCTCGTATATCATCTTCAGATCACTGAAGAACTTCCTACAAGTGATCACAAATCTTTTACCTTTAATATTACCTGGGAGTACGAAAATAAGGATAATACAGTAAAAGTCACCGATTTTCGTTGTGCGGTGGGGAAGGTGCACGAGGCAGTGGGTAGGATGAAAAGGGGTAAAATTGCTGGGAATGGTGTGATAAAGACAGAAATGTTAAAAGCAGGTGGGAATGTAGTTTTGGAACAGTTTGTGCTTTTATTTAATAAATGTATGAAAAAGGTGAACGTACATGCATAGGAGTCCTGATCAGCAGAATGCATGTACCTGTGAAGGTGTCTTCACAAAATACAACTTCAACAACAAGAACATCAACTGGGACCAGGTAAACCATGTCCTAAACGAAACATGTTGGGAAGATGTCTTATATGACATGGATCCAAACCAGTGCCTTGAAAGGATCAACTTCCTGGCAGCCGAAGCATGTTCTAGGCATATTCCCCTAAGAAAGAAGAAGAGCAGGAGTAAACTGGAGAGAGAAAGACGCTCCCTCTACAGAAGACGACGAAGAGTCACTGAGCTCCTCAGGAGTGCTAGAATATCTGATACACGAAAGGAGGCGCTGACCGGGGAAGTGGAAACTATCGAACTTAAGTTAAATGACTCTTACAGGAACCAGGAGAGGCAGGAGGAGCTTAAAGCTATTAGTGAAATTGAAAAAATTTCAAAATACTTCTTTTCATATGCCAAAAACAAGGCAAATACCACATCTAGTATCGGGCCCTTACTCAGACAGGATGGGACTTACACAGATGACAACAAGGAAATGAGTGAAATATTGAAATCCCAGTACGACTCTGTGTTTAGTGAACCACTAATCGGTCTGAGGATCGACGACCCAAATGATTTCTTCATGAATGAGCCTCAAAACTCCATAAATGTATGCCAGATTTCCGACATTACCCTAACTCCGATAGATTTCGAAAAAGCCATTGACAACATGCCTATGCACTCAGCCCCGGGCCCAGACTCGTGGAACTCTGTTTTCATTAAGAACTGCAAGAAACCCCTCTCGCGTGCCCTAAGTACACTATGGAGGAGGAGCTTGGACATGGGTGAAATTCCACAGTCGCTTAAAACAACGGATATAGCCCCAATATAAACCAATAGCTCTGACGTCCATCATAAAAATCTTTGAAAGAGTGCTAAGAAGCAGGATTGCAAATCACCTGGATTCCCAAAATCTGCACAATCCAGGGCAACATGGGTTCAGGGCAGGTCGCTCCTGCCTCTCACAACCACTGGATCACTATGACATGGCCTTGGATGCACTGGAAGAAAATCAGAATGCAAATGTAATATACACAGACTTTGCAAAAGCATTTGACAAATGCGATCATGGCGTAATAGTCCATAAAATACGTGCTAAAGGAAGAACTGGGAAAGTGGGGAGTTGGATCTTCAACTTCCTAACAAATCGAACACAAAGAGTAGTGGTCAACAGAGTTAAATCGGAGGCTGCCATAGCGAAGAGCTCTGTTCCACAAGGCACAGTACTCGCTCCATCTTATTCCTTATCCTCATATCAGACATAGACAGAGATATACACCACAGCACCGTATCATCCTTTGCGGATGATACTAGGATCTGCATGAGGCTGTCATCTGCTGAGGACGCGGTTAACCTCCAAGAAGATTTAAACAAAGTTTTCCAGTGGGCAACGGTAAACAATATGATGTTCAATGAGGACAAATTCCAACTACTCCGTTATGGAAAATTGGAGGAGATAATAACTAGAACAGAGTATACTACTGACTCCGGCCATACAATAGAGCGGAAAAATAATGTAAGGTACCTGGGAGTAGTAATGTCTGAGGATCTCACTTTCAAGGATCACAACAGTGCCACGATCGCACGTGCAAAGAAAATGATAGAATGGATAATGAGAACTTTCAAAACGAGAGATGCCAAGCCAATGATGATCCTTTTCAAATCACTTGTTCTCTCTAGGCTGGAATACTGCTGTACATTAACATCTCCATTCAAAGCAGGTGAAATTGCAGATCTAGAGAGTGTAGAGATCCTTTATTGCACGTATAAGTTCTGTCAAGCACCTTAACTACTGGGAACGCTTGGAAGCACTTGACTTGTACTCGTTGGAACGCAGGAGGGAGATATATATCATAACCTACACTTGGAAAATCTTGGAAGGAATGGTCCCAAATCTGCACACAGAATCACTCCCTACGAAAATAAAAGACTGGGCAGGCGATGCAAAATGCCCCCAATAAAAAGTAGGGGCGCCATTAGTACACTAAGGGAAAACACCATAAGTGTCCGGGGCCCAAAACCGTTCAACAGCCTCCCATCAAGCATTAGGGGAATTGCCAATAAGCCCCTGGCTGCCTTCAAGAGAGAGCTGGACAGATACCTAAAGTCAGTGCCGGATCAGCCGGGTTGTGGCTCGTACGTTGGACTGAGTGCGGCCAGCAGTAACAGCCTAGTTGATCAGGCCCTGATCCATCGGGAGGCCTGGTCATGGACCGGGCCGCGGGGGCGTTGATCCCCGGAATAACCTCCAGGTAACCAGGTAACCTAGGAATTGGCAGAGAGCATGCATAGTTCCTTTGTGTAAAAGCAAAGGGAACAAAAGAGTGTAAAATTATAGGGGAATAAGGGATTATCTAGCTAATGATTTTATTGACAATGATCATGTTTACAATAACGAAGGCATCTGCTTTTATGACTTTTTTTTAATAATGTACAATATGCTCAAAGTATATATATTCCACAGAGAGAGACTAGGTCAAACAAGAACGATCCCAAATGGATGAATAAAAGACTAAAGCTTCTATTAGAGAGAAAAGAGGAATTTATAAATACATCAAAAGAGGAGAGGTTAACCTTATTAAGAAATACATTCATTTTAAAACAGAAGTAAAATATGAGATTTGAAACGCTAAATGTGATTATGAAAGTAAAGTAGCTAGAGAGACAAATCCAGAAGGGTTCTCTCAGGAAAAAACAGGATCACTAAAAACTAGGTCTGGACAGCTTACTTATAACGACCATGAAATATGCTTTATTTTTAATAGTTATTTCTTGTCAGTTTGCATACAAGAAGAAATAGTGATATCCCAGCAATTAATAAATTATGTTATCAAACAAGTAGATAAACAAAATAAGTCCCCGGACCCCTACGAATTTTTTTCAAAGGTACTTAAAGCTGAGATGTATGAACTATAAGAAGAAGACAGAAGAATCAAAGATGACATGATTACAACTTGCAAATTAATTGGAGGAAATGGCAGGGAGGACAGGGAGAGTGTTTGAGATATGTCTCCTAGTAGCAAGAGCCCACAGCAGGAAATTAAAAGCACAGATGAGCCGACAGGAAGTAATTCTTTAACCTTAGAGTGGTCAGGAAGCGGAACAACCTAAACAGCAAAGTGGTAGAAGCACAATCCACACTTAATTTCAAGAATATGTATGATAGGGCTCATGCGGCCAGGAGTGAAGCCAGCGGCCAGCAGAGAGGTAGGCCAGGAGCTGAGAATCAACCCTTGCAACCACAACAATTAGATGAGTAAAAGACAGACAGACAGACACACACACACACATACACACACACACACACACACACACACACACACACACACACACACACACACACACACACACACACACACACACAAAACACAGACACAAACACCTGCAGCCACATATAGAAGCATACCACACACAAAAAGAATTCATGAAGAATCGCCAGGGTATACAGGGATTGGCTGTCTGAAAGGCAGGAAACAGATACGCAGGGCACAGCTGGAATTTAAAAACACTGATGCTCCACTTTTTGACCAGCCTGAGGGTAGTCAGAGGGTGGAATAACCTCGACCAAGTGGTGGAGGCAGGTTCCATGCGTAGGGACCACGAACCTAGGAGGGAGTATGTTTGCCAGGCGATAAGTCGGGTACCAAGACTCGATCCTTACAACCATATACAGGTGAGCATTTACAGATGAGTACACAACCTGATGATGGTACCGGATATAGCTCCGCGGCGGCAGTTTTAGATCAGGTCTCTTTGTAGACAGCCTGTACTGTCTGCACAGACAGCCCATGCTGTCTGCCAGCTTAGTTCATATTTCGCGCCACTCAGGTGCTGCCATCTATAGGCCTTGCCACTTCAGTATGCCCAGACTTGCCTCGCTCTCACTCACACAGCGGCCTGGCATCAAGACACAAGTACTCCCAGCTCTCTCTCGTGGCATGGCCCTGCCCGGGCCATGGGCACAAACACACAAGCCTGTGTAACCCACCACTACTTAACAATAAAGTAAGAAGCCTCCGAAGACGTATATCATTTAACTACCCGCTCTACAGCTACCAAACAACACCCATTTATATCTTGGTTAACGGCCAGGTCAGTCAGTCTGGTGGTACTTGCGCCATGCAGTCCAACTTCAGCACAACAGTCTGGCTGGTGGGAAAACAGTTTGAAGTAACTAACCAGGTTCTTTCTTGAAGGCTGAGGTCTGTCAGCAATGTTTCCAAAAGTATCATGCAACACATGGAAACCTGGAGCCATGCAACACTTTTTTACATAACTGGAGCCATGCAACTCTCAATCTTTTACAAAACATGCAACGCTCTCAGAACCCTCAAAACTGAACCAGTGGAGGAGATACAGTAAACAAAGGAATCTCTCAGTTTTGCCTCGCCTGCCTCGCGTGTCAACACAGCAGACGAGGCAGCCACCAGCAAGTACAAACACAGCTAAAAACAACTATCAAGTATATCACTGTGACAGATACTCAAGTACTGAAGCAAATTCCGGGAGGCGGTGCCCTCTTCCGTACGCAGAACGTCAAGGAAGAAAAAGGAAAAAATAGGACAAAGAGCATCCGGGATCATTGAAATGTCTTAAAAGCAAAGCGACTGTAACATCTTTTTCTAGGAAAAATGTTTCCTGACTTTCAGTGATTAAGCAACCGACGACGCACCATTCGATAAAAGTGGATCATATATTGTTCTTCCTAACGAGACTCAACTGCCAGAATAACTGGCAGTGAACTACTGCCAAATTACCATCAGGAACAGAGTCGTACATGGAATATTTGCCTACCTGCACTGCCACACAGTGCTGATACATACGGAGTACGTGATACGTATAACTCCCTATGATAGCACACGTTCTGAGAACTAACAAACACTTGACTATACCCAGCTGGCAGCAAAGCCCAGAACTAGAAAACAATTCTGGCAGTAACGGAACACCAGGGGTTGATAAATACCTTCACGCCATGGTTAATTCACGGAGGCCCGAGTAAACACGAGGAGGCACAGCTGTAAGCGGCTACTGGTCCCTAGTGACTACCAGACAATCTTTTGTGACCCCTGGTGGTTCCGGCTGTCCCTAGGAAGGGGACCCCTTGCGGTCTTTCGTTAACCCTGGCGGTCCCTGGGAACTCCTGGTAGCCTCTGGCGGCTCCCTACCGGCCTCTGGAAGTCTATGGTTACGCATGATAGCCTTTAGTAGCCAGTTACAGCCCCTAGTGGCCTCTGTTGGCCCTAGCAGGCCCCTGGCGGAGTCAAAGCAACTTAACTAAGTCAACGGCAGCTTCAACAACATCCACACAACCGGTCAAAACACAGTAAAGGAGAGCGGAAAAAGTGGAGAGGGATAGCAGGGAATGGGGAAGGAAGATAAAAGAAAATGAAGGGAGAAGAACTGCCATGAAAAGGAGAAGTATGACAAGAAAGCAAAATAATGATAGAAAAGTGGAGAAGGAAAGGTGTAGATTAATGACCATGAAGATAAAAGAGCATACGAGTAAAGTAGGAAAAGCTAGCAAGGAGGAAAAGAGGGAGCGGCAGAGGAAGAATCAAATTAAGAAAAAAAATACTAAAAGGTTCCAAAAATTGGAAGACGAGTTTTAGGTATCAAGGCCGAGAGCCACGTGAGAGCAGGATCAATGAGGCTGCAAACTGAATTATTAGGGGGATGAACCTATAAAAAAATGAGAGCAAAGAAACGCAAACAAGGAAGGGAAGGGGCACAGATAGTAATAATTTAAGCACTGGAAGCAAACGGGTCGAGATCTGCTGAAAAATACGAAATAATTCATTTATGAGAAAGTCAGCAGCAGAGAATGTTGGCATAAGTAATACGGGGAGACAACAGTTCTAGCTTTTATTCAGTGTTAAATATATTCAAATGTAGTCTGTAAATTAAAATAGTAATAGTAATTATTATTACATTACTAATTATTATTACTATATTTCATTATATTATTATTAGTAGTAGTAATAATATTATAAAAAGCGTTAAATCTGTATGGGTCGTGAAGCAGTGAGTAGTGCGTAAAGGTATTAACTAAAACTTGCAAGAGGGTGTCCCCTAAGTCTGGAATCACAGAGGAAAATAAAAAAAAAACGGCAATAATGACGGGTTTTATCCTAGGATGTGTTCAATTGTATATTAAAAGCTAAAGGTAGAGCTGGAAAGGACAGGAACAACCACTGGCTAACAAGTGATGGATTCAGTGGGTCCGAGTAGCCTGAGCTGGAAAATGAAACACTTCCAAAACAGTGAGAGCCACAGAATGTTACCGACCTGAAGCATTAAATCGGTGACCACAATCTTTAATAAAATTCCCTCCGGTTTGAAAACAAATATTTTTTTTATTGCAAAACATGCATTCTGTTTTTGACTGAAGAGACCAAAAATAGAGACCTGAAATTAAAGGAAAACTGGCCGACGCAAGCTCGGGGAAATTTTTCAGAGAGGACGAAGACTTGTATATACAACACTAAAAAATGGATGAAACAAACGGAACCACAGATAGGGACGGACAGATGGACGGTGGCGCGCGCGCACACGCACTAGTGGTGGAGCACCTAAAAAGGAGGGGGTTCACAAGCTACAACCAGCACGACCAGAGGAGGCAAATGCTGTGTCACAACCTTGCTAGATTTCTATGGCAAGATAACAGAAAAGAGGTAGAAGAGAGCGAAGCTAAGACCTCTACAACACAATTGTCCTCAAATATTTGTTAAGTTATACCATGAATTAAGGAAAGATCCTGGACTTCACCTTACGAAAGCAGACAAAGCAAATGCGATAGTAATTATGGACAAGGTAGACTGTAGGGGAAAAATAAAATTGATATTAGGAGATAGGGAAACTCACGCACGTTTCAAGGGGGATGAACCCGGTGACACTAGAAGACAGAAGGATATAGGGGCCACATGACAACAACAGCTGTAAATTGTAAACACGATGGGTCAGAGATGCCTTCATCTTCCAGCATAACACCAGCATGGTGAGGTTACCACGCAACACTGCACATATGCTTTATAACACACAGGTCTGTGTGTGTAGTAACAAGGGACAAGTACGGTACAAACAATGAGCTGAAGACAAAAATCATGTTACGAGAACTTTAGACACTGCACCTTTAAAATCGAATACTGTGCACCTTTGCAATAGGTGTGCTTGGAAAACAGTACACAGTGCACCTTCAGAAGAGTATACAGTGCACGTTCACAACAGCATACAGTGCACCTTCAGAACAGCATACAGTGCACCTTCAGTACTTGTTTCATATAAAGTCTACTTCAGGTCTACGATGGTAAAACATAACAAACCCTTAAGTCGCTACAACACGAAAGCTCCTGTCGCTCGTTTTAAGATGAATGTAAACCTTTTGTACGTTTTTCGTATCCACGGAACACGTTTTACTCTAAAAAACCATACCCCCGGCCGGGATTGAACCCGCGGTCATAGAGTCTCAAAACTCCAGCCCGTCGCGCTAGCCACTAGACCAGCTAGCCACAATAAGATTCATCCAACTAGGTATATTTCTACACCATAGGAAAGTTAGCACAGGCACCTCTGTGACCACAAATGCAAGTTTTTACAGACGAATCTCCAGCTAGCGTGGCCGTGACGAACTCTAGCTCAAGTCCCTTCACTGCCGTCAACATGACTTAAGAAATCGTAATGACACGATTGCAAATAAACCATACCCCCGGCCGGGATTGAACCCGCGGTCATAGAGTCTCAAAACTCCAGCCCGTCGCGCTAGCCACTAGACCAGCTAGCCACAATAAGATTCATCCAACTAGGTATATTTCTACACCATAGGAAAGTTAGCACAGGCACCTCTGTGACCACAAATGCAAGTTTTTACAGACGAATCTCCAGCTAGCGTGGCCGTGACGAACTCTAGCTCAAGTCCCTTCACTGCCGTCAACATGACTTAAGAAATCGTAATGACACGATTGCAAATAAACCATACCCCCGGCCGGGATTGAACCCGCGGTCATAGAGTCTCAAAACTCCAGCCCGTCGCGCTAGCCACTAGACCAGCTAGCCACAATAAGATTCATCCAACTAGGTATATTTCTACACCATAGGAAAGTTAGCACAGGCACCTCTGTGACCACAAATGCAAGTTTTTACAGACGAATCTCCAGCTAGCGTGGCCGTGACGAACTCTAGCTCAAGTCCCTTCACTGCCGTCAACATGACGGCAGATTCGTCTGTAAAAACTTGCATTTGTGGTCACAGAGGTGCCTGTGCTAACTTTCCTATGGTGTAGAAATATACCTAGTTGGATGAATCTTATTGTGGCTAGCTGGTCTAGTGGCTAGCGCGACGGGCTGGAGTTTTGAGACTCTATGACCGCGGGTTCAATCCCGGCCGGGGGTATGGTTTATTTGCAATCGTGTCATTACGATTTCTTAAGTCATGTTGACGGCAGTGAAGGGACTTGAGCTAGAGTTCGTCACGGCCACGCTAGCTGGAGATTCGTCTGTAAAAACTTGCATTTGTGGTCACAGAGGTGCCTGTGCTAACTTTCCTATGGTGTAGAAATATACCTAGTTGGATGAATCTTATTGTGGCTAGCTGGTCTAGTGGCTAGCGCGACGGGCTGGAGTTTTGAGACTCTATGACCGCGGGTTCAATCCCGGCCGGGGGTATGGTTTATTTGCAATCGTGTCATTACGATTTCTTAAGTCATGTTGACGGCAGTGAAGGGACTTGAGCTAGAGTTCGTCACGGCCACGCTAGCTGGAGATTCGTCTGTAAAAACTTGCATTTGTGGTCACAGAGGTGCCTGTGCTAACTTTCCTATGGTGTAGAAATATACCTAGTTGGATGAATCTTATTGTGGCTAGCTGGTCTAGTGGCTAGCGCGACGGGCTGGAGTTTTGAGACTCTATGACCGCGGGTTCAATCCCGGCCGGGGGTATGGTTTATTTGCAATCGTGTCATTACGATTTCTTAAGTCATGTTGACGGCAGTGAAGGGACTTGAGCTAGAGTTCGTCACGGCCACGCTAGCTGGAGATTCGTCTGTAAAAACTTGCATTTGTGGTCACAGAGGTGCCTGTGCTAACTTTCCTATGGTGTAGAAATATACCTAGTTGGATGAATCTTATTGTGGCTAGCTGGTCTAGTGGCTAGCGCGACGGGCTGGAGTTTTGAGACTCTATGACCGCGGGTTCAATCCCGGCCGGGGGTATGGTTTATTTGCAATCGTGTCATTACGATTTCTTAAGTCATGTTGACGGCAGTGAAGGGACTTGAGCTAGAGTTCGTCACGGCCACGCTAGCTGGAGATTCGTCTGTAAAAACTTGCATTTGTGGTCACAGAGGTGCCTGTGCTAACTTTCCTATGGTGTAGAAATATACCTAGTTGGATGAATCTTATTGTGGCTAGCTGGTCTAGTGGCTAGCGCGACGGGCTGGAGTTTTGAGACTCTATGACCGCGGGTTCAATCCCGGCCGGGGGTATGGTTTATTTGCAATCGTGTCATTACGATTTCTTAAGTCATGTTGACGGCAGTGAAGGGACTTGAGCTAGAGTTCGTCACGGCCACGCTAGCTGGAGATTCGTCTGTAAAAACTTGCATTTGTGGTCACAGAGGTGCCTGTGCTAACTTTCCTATGGTGTAGAAATATACCTAGTTGGATGAATCTTATTGTGGCTAGCTGGTCTAGTGGCTAGCGCGACGGGCTGGAGTTTTGAGACTCTATGACCGCGGGTTCAATCCCGGCCGGGGGTATGGTTTATTTGCAATCGTGTCATTACGATTTCTTAAGTCATGTTGACGGCAGTGAAGGGACTTGAGCTAGAGTTCGTCACGGCCACGCTAGCTGGAGATTCGTCTGTAAAAACTTGCATTTGTGGTCACAGAGGTGCCTGTGCTAACTTTCCTATGGTGTAGAAATATACCTAGTTGGATGAATCTTATTGTGGCTAGCTGGTCTAGTGGCTAGCGCGACGGGCTGGAGTTTTGAGACTCTATGACCGCGGGTTCAATCCCGGCCGGGGGTATGGTTTATTTGCAATCGTGTCATTACGATTTCTTAAGTCACGTTTTACTCTAACTTTGCGAGACCCTTGGAATATGTCTAGCGACGCTTGAGACCTCTCAAATACGTTTTGCCTCACTTTAAGACCTATTCAACACTTTTTCCTTTATTTTTATAAGCCACAGAAAACGCTTTCTTCCACTTTATGTTGTTTTTTCTTTTTTCAAGAACCATGGAAGGTGCTTTCTTCCACTTTAAGACCATGGATGGTGTTTTGTTCCTCTTTAAGACTATGGATGGTGTTTTGTTCCTCTTTAAGACTATGGATGGTGTTTTGTTCCTCTTTAAGACCATGGATGGTGTTTTGTTCCTCTTTAAGACCATGGATGGTGTTTTGTTCCTCTTTAAGACTATGGATGGTGTTTTGTTCCTCTTTAAGACCATGGATGGTGTTTTGTTCCTCTTTAAGACCATGGATGGTGTTTTGTTCCTCTTTAAGACTATGGATGGTGTTCTGTTTCCTCTTAAAGGCCTTGAAAGGTATTTTTGTTCCTCTTTCAGACAATGGGTGGTATTTTCTTCCTCTTTAAGACCCATGGAACTTGGCAGCTTGATCTAAACAAAAAATCGCATTTGGAAAAGCGTTATTTTTTTTTTATTTTTTTTTGCAAAGTTAGTGGAACTTTACATTGTTATTGTTGTTGAATACAGTGAGACAGTGTTTTGATGGGTGTTGAGAGTGACATTATAAATCTTCTTGCTTTGATAAGTGATGAATGTGGCATTATCATTCTCTTCTTTCATTTGATGTGTGATGAACGTGACACTATCATTCTCGTCCTTGCCTAACCTCCCTTCCGCCTTTTCCCTAGTAAGCTCGCTTATTCCCGCAGCTGAACCCTTACTGGATTATATCCTGCCTACCCTGCTGAAGTCTCCCAGCTCAGGCCCACAGATTTCTTCACTGAGCCCCATCCTGCGTGATGGAATATGACCGTAAAACACAGCCAGCTTTTGTTCTATGTAACTATCATACAGAAAAGAGTAACAGGACACTAAATGTATCCAGTTTTGATAAGTAAAAAAAGAATATTATTCTTGGTCTGGTGAGGTCCCACGTTGCTCACAGGTAACAGCATTCTGCTCGCAATCGCAAAGCCCTGGACTCGATTCCCTGGCGCAGAGAAAGACAGGAGGAATTTTCCTTTCACACTTGCTGCTCCGGCCAACCTAGCCATGGAAACTTGTGTTTTAACTGACTGTTGGTGCCATCCAGGGTAAAGGTGTCTTACAAAACTTCAGTCTTGGTAAAATATTTTATCCTGTATAAGAGAAAACAACAGTGTTGTGTAAGAGAACACAACAGTGTTGTGTAAGAGAACACAACAGTGTTGTGCAAGAGAACACAACAGTGTTGTGTAAGAGAACACAACAGTGTTGTGCAAGAGAACACAACAGTGTTGTGTAAGAGAACACAACAGTGTTGTGTAAGAGAACACAACAGTGTTGTGCAAGAGAACACAACAGTGTTGTGCAAGAGAACACAACAGTGTTGTGCAAGAGAACACAACAGTGTTGTGCAAGAGAACACAACAGTGTTGTGCAAGAGAACACAACAGTGTTGTGCAAGAGAACACAACAGTGTTGTGCAAGAGAACACAACAGTGTTGTGCAAGAGAACACAACAGTGTTGTGCAAGAGAACACAGCAGTGTTGCGTAAGAGAACACAACAGTGTTGTGCAAGAGAACACAACAGTGTTGTGTAAGAGAAGACAACAGTGTTGTGCAAGAGAACACAACAGTGTTGTGCAAGAGAACACAACAGTGTTGTGCAAGAGAACACAACAGTGTTGTGTAAGAGAACACAACAGTGTTGTGTAAGAGAATACAGGAGTGGTGTGTAAGAGAATACAGCAGTGGTGTGTAAGAGAATACAGCAGTGGTGTGTAAGAGAATACAGCAGTGGTAAGAGAATACAGCAGTGGTGTGCAAGAGAATAAGCAGTGGTGTGCAAGAGAATACAGCAGTGGTGTGCAAGAGAATACAGCAGTGGTGTGTAAGAGAACATAGCAGTGTTGTGCAAGAGAACACAACAGTGTTATGCAAGAGACCACAGCAGTGTTGTGTAAGAGAACACAACAGTGTTGTGTAAGAGAACACAACAGTGTTGTGTAAGAGAATACAGCAGTGGTGTGTAAGAGAATACAGCAGTGGTGTGTAAGAGAATACAGCAGTGGTGTGTAAGAGAATACAGCAGTGGTAAGAGAATACAACAGTGGTGTGCAAGAGAATACAGCAGTTGTGTGTAAGAGAATACAGCAGTGGTGTGCAAGAGAATACAGCAGTGGTGTGCAAGAGAATATATCAGTGGTGTGCAAGAGAATACAGCAGTGGTGTGTAAGAGAATACAGCAGTGGTGTGTAAGAGAATACAGCAGTGGTAAGAGAATACAGCAGTGGTGTGCAAGAGAATACAGCAGTGGTGTGCAAGAGAATATATCAGTGGTGTGTAAGAGAATACAGCAGTGGTGTGTAAGAGAGTACAGCAGTGGTGTGTAAGAGAGTACAGCAGCGGTGTGTAAGAGAACACAACAGTGTTGTGTAAGAGAACACAACAGTGTTGTGTAAGAGAACACAACAGTGGCGTGTTAGAACACTCCAGTACCTGCTGGCAGTGCTCACATACCAAGTAAAAGGAAACTGTACACATTGACGCTAATTAAAAAAACATAGTCCTCCTAACATTCCCTTCCCGTTGTTCATTGCTTTTATTATCTACCTATCTACTTAACGTTCATTCTTCTCTGTACCCCTTCTTCACATATTTCCCCTCCCTCCTTCCTTCCCTTCTCCCCTCCTCCTTCACAGAGATCTATCTCCCCTTACCATTTATGTCTTCCCAGTCAGGTTCTCCAGTCTTGCCTCCCTCACAACTATATATAAAACTCATCACCCATCCCTTCCTCTCTAGCCATCTCTCTCTCCTGTCCTCTCTCCCATTACTCCTCCCATTCATCATCCCTCCCCCTCCCCCCTCTTTATATTACCTTCGCCTTCTCAGTATCTTCTTCCATCACGTCTCTCCATCCAAGTCGTCATGTCATTTTCACGTCTCTCTGTGTTCCCCCTCACTTCAGTAAACACGGTGTTGCATCAACAGGTACCTCTCCCTTCCCCATTCCCCGACACACGTGGTCTCCATGACAGCTTCAATGGGGCATTACCCAGTTTTATGAAGCATATTGTGATGACTGGAACGTGCGTGGGGATACCAAACATCGTGCGCGGGGATACCGAACATCGTGCTTGAGTATACCAAACTTTGTGCATGGGGATTCCAAATATCGTGTATGGGGATACCAAACGTGCATAGGGATACCAAACATTGTGCATAGTGGTACAAAATATTGTGCATGTTGATACCGAACACTGTGCATGGGGATACCGATCATGCATGGCGATTCCAAACATTGTTCATGGGGATACCGAACACTGTACATGGGGACACCAACGCTCTGTTGAGTTACGGTAAATCACTATTTTACGTTCTTTATCAGTATTGTCACTTAATGAAATATAGTATAGATTTAATTATGTTAATTAAATCTAACCTAGAAAAAATTACAAGAGGTTTAGATCGGTTAGAAACTAAAGATAATATAAATTAACCTGACTTAACCTAAGCTAACTTAACCTAGTTAGCCTAACCTTGCTTAACCGAGGTTTCGAAACCTTGTGTAATACGAAGACTTCGGGGGAGTAGAAATGCACGAAGATCATTTCACGGGAAACTGGCGGCCCTAGTTGGTGCCGAGGTTAGTGCGAGTGCCGAGGTTAGTGCGAGTGCCGAGGTTAGTGCCAGACTGACACACTGCTGAGCTGAACCACCTTTGGTCAAGTGGTAGTGGTGATCCACACTAATAGCAGTACTAACTGGTCTACATAAATAGCAGTAATGAGTGGTCCACCCTAATAGTATGACTAACTGATCTACAATAATAGTACTAACTGGTCTACAATAACAGTAGGACTAAGTGGTCTACAAGAATAGTACTAAGTGGTCCACGCAATTACGAATGTGCATACGCATGTACACATGCACGCATGCACGTACGTACGTACATACGCCCATACAACCATCCAGTTTAATGTGATAAAAGTAAGTACAAGATACAGCTGGATAACCAGGCAAGAGATAACAGGACGAGACAGAGGTGAGATGATGATTACCTCTGGCGACACAACAACCACGTCACTAACGCAGTAGTTTGCAACCTGAGACAGCCAATATATCCCAACATAATGAAACCTCACTCAACACTACTGTTAATGAAGAGCTCGCAAAAATAGCAACCTGAATGACTGTCAGTAAACTTACTCTTAATATAGACAAAACCTTTTACATTAAGTTTGGGAGTAGAGCAAGTGAGGTCCAACTTGACATTATGCTTAACAACATCCTTATTGCTACACATAATCAGAGAAAATTCCTGGGTCTGCAACCTGAAATTCAACACCCATATCTAACACATAAATAAAGTATCTAGAACAGGTGGCATCCTCTCAAAGATAAGTTACTATGTACCATAAACAGCACTAATTACTATACAATTCACTGATCTACCCTTGCCTCATCTATGCCATTTGTACCTGGGGTTCCACAGCGACAAACCACCTAAAGCCGATAATACCCCAACACAACGCCGCAGTGCGAATGATCACACACTTCACTGCTAGACAACACCTCTCCCCCCAACTGTACAAAACATTTACTCGTACTACTGTGCAACCTACATTTACAGAACAATCAATTATAATATAAATCCCGACCTGAAGTGCTTTCTTGACAGTTGCATTAGGACTCGTAGACATAATACTTTGGCACAAAAATCTCTATCACATTCCCCGTGTCAGGCTAAATCTTTTCCAAAACTCACTGTTCATAAAGGACCCAGAATTTGGAACACACTGCCAGAAATCTCCAGAACCATTGACTCAGCATTTTTAAAACCACAGTTTAAAAAACCTCATCTCCTTAACCTATCTCAACCCATCATAAATACATATGTAAAAACTATACATGCATTAGCTCAATATCATGAACATAGGTAAAACATTATAATCAATATATACTTACTCTCAGTATCTGTAATCCTCCTCTCAAATGTTAATCTTTCCACTATGTCCACCTTAGGTTAATAATCAAAACTGTAATTCCTCCCTAACAAACTTATTAAAGCTAATATAGCAAGAATTAAAGGAATATTCAGTTCCTTTATATTCGTGTACGAATGGTATATAATACCGACATTCTGCTTCAGAATCTCCACGACTATGGTGCTGTTCGCACCTACTCCTAGGTAGAGGGACTGATTACCTCATCTTCTGTACATAGTTCTACTGTCTTCAAGTTATGTCCTAGAATTTGTATTGATAAAGCCACTGGATGGCGAAACGTCTACAATAAAGATACCCAGATGTTGCACATGTGTCTTACTTTCATCCTTTATATTCATTGTAAACTCACCTAATGACCGTACGTACAAAATTACTACAGTGTTATTGCCTTATTAATCTTAAGTTAGTCTTAAGTTTGCCGGAATGTTATGCATATAAAGGTGTTTTTGGCATGTACACCCACTTGTTATATACTCCTTTGTACAAACATGTATCGTTGTGTACGAATGGTATATAATACCGACAAGATGAGAGTAAGACACATGTGCAACATCTGGGTATCTTTATTGTAGACGGAATTTGTATTGATAAAGCCACTGGATGGCGAAACGTCTACAATAAAGATACCCAGATGTTGCACATGTGTCTTACTCTCAAACATGTATCGTGCTGAAATAAGTTTATTATTATTATAAGCAAGAAATGGACGGGAAGACAGAACAAGATAGCGTGCCATGACAGCCAAGAAATGGACGTGGAAGATAACAGAATAAGATAACTAAGAAATTAACGGGGAAGATAGTAGGAAATGACAGCCAGAAATGAACGGCGAAGATAGCCGGGGTATGATAACCAAGAAATAAAGAACAAAAAGGCACAATACCGTGACCGAAATACACACATAACCCACACATAGGAGACACACACTTATGACGACGTATGGGTCCGTCTTGGACCATTGACTAGTCACACTAACACACGAAGGTGAGGGATCCAGTATATACAGAAGAGGAGGACAGGGAGACAGAGTGGAAGAAAGTGGAGAAGTAATGGTAGAGGTAATGTGGTAGTGGTGGTGGTAGTAGTAGGTAGGGGGAATAGTAGAAGAAGCGTAAGAGAAAGGGGAGTGAAGCGAGGCAATAGCAGCAGTGGAAGTAGTAGTATAGTAGTAGTATAGTAGTAGTAGAGTAGTAGTAGTAAAGTAGTAGTAGAGCAGTAGTAGTATAGTAGAAGTTGGGTAATTATAAGGACAAGAAAATGGAGCACTGCAAAGGAGCTCTCCTGCAGTGCTCCATTTTCTTGTCCTTATACTTACCCAACTTCTACTACTACCACCACCACCACTACAACTATTACCATCACTACCACATTGCCTCTACCACTACTCTCTCCACTTTCTTCCTCTCTTCGTCGCGTCTCTGTCCTCCTCTCCTACACATACTGGCTCTCTTACCTCCATGTATTAGTGTGTCTAGTCAATGGTCTATGCCGGAAACGGCATAAGTTTCTTTTTCCTATGTGCGGGTTAACTTTGTATAACAAGAAACGGACGGGGAAGTTATGGACAGGAAGACACCAAGATAACCAAGAGAGAGAGAGAGAGAGAGAGAGAGAGAGAGAGAGAGAGAGAGAGAGCATCTTTAAACAGCATCACACAAAAAATGAGTTTAAAATAGGAGGTGATGAGGGCATTATCAGTATACTGGTGTACTCACCTAATTTTAGTTGCATTGGTCGACACTCAGCTCCTGGCCCCGCCTCTTCACTGACCGCTACTGGGTCCTCCTTCTCCCTGCTCCATGAGCTTTATCATACCTCGTCTTAAAACTATGTAAAATTCCTGCCTCCACTACATCGCTTGCCAGACTATTCCACTTCCTAACATCTCTGTGGCTGAACAAATACTTCCTAACATCCCTTTGACTCATCTGAGTCTTCAGCTTCCAATTGTGACCCCTTGTTTCTGTGTCCCATCTCGAACATCCTGTCTCAGTTCACCTTGTCTATTCCACGCAGTATTTTGTATGTCGTTATCATGTCCCCCCTGACCCTCCTGTCCTCCAGTGTCGTGTGTGTGTGTGTCACTCCACACACTGTACTAGAGTTACTGTCCTCCACACACACTGTGCTAGTGTTGTCCTCCACACACACTGTGCTAGTGTTGTCCTCCACACACACTGTGCTAGTGTTGTCCTCCACACACTGTGCTAGTGTTGTCCTCCACACACTGTGCTAGTGTTGTCCTCCACACACTGTGCTAGTGTTGTCCTCCATACAATGATAGTGTTGTTGTCTTCCCCACACTATGCTAGTGTTGTTGTTGTCCTCTACACATTGTGCTAATGTCCTTCACGAACTATGCTAGTGCTGTTGTCCTCCACACACTGTGCTAATGTCCTCCACACACTGCTAGTGTTTTTGTCTTCCACACACTGTGCTAGTGTTGTCCTCCATACAATGATAATGCTGTTGTCTTCCCACACTATGCTAGTGTTGTTGTCCTCTACACATTGTGCTAGTGTTGTTGTCCTCCACACACTGTGCTAATGTCCTCCACACACTATGCTAGTGTTGTTGTCCTCTACACATTGTGCTAGTGTTGTTGTCCTCCACACACTGTGCTAATGTCCTCCACACACTATGCTAGTGTTGTTGTCCTCCACACACTGTGCTAATGTCCTCCACACACTATGCTAGTGTTGTTGTCCTCCACACACTGTGCTAATGTCCTCCACACACTATGCTAGTGTTGTTGTCTTCCACACACTGTGCTAGTGATGTCCTCCACACACTGTGCTAGTGCTGTTGTCCTCCGCATACTGCTATGTTGGTGTTGTCCACACACTGTGCAATGTTGTCCTCTACAAACTGCGCTAGTGTTGTCCTACACACACTGCGCTTGTACTGTCTACATACTGTGTCAGTGGTGTTGTCCAAATATTGGCACTGGTTCAATGTGGAAGTGTTTTTATATGTTTTTGAAAATCCTGACACGTCTCTGGTGGTGAGGCAAAGTGCGTAGTGGTGTACTTTGTATTTTATCTCATAAGGATATTAAGTAGGGTTATACTAACATTGCAGGATATTCCTGTTATGATACCGTTTTGCCTAGAGTGTGGCTCTAGATATCTCTTCACTGCCACAGTCAGGGAAAATGGAATTACACTGCCTAGCATTGTGACTGGGTCTTTGCTTTGGTTCCAGGACCTGTGTGTGTCCATCTCAGTGTGTTGATGGCCGCTATTGCTGTTCCATATTTGCTCTCGTGCGTCAAGGTGCTGACTAGTGTTTCACAACGTTGTATCTATATTTTATATGATATTTAGGGTGTCGTGGTTATTTGGATCCTGTTATGGTATATATAGCATGTATACACTATACGATCCTCCACAGTGTAGTGTATGAAATATTTCTACCAGCATTTTACTTTGTAAATACTTGAGAAATGAGGGAGAACACCGGGTTTTGTTCATTAATAAGCACAATTTAATTCTTAAATGTGTTTAAATTCATAAATCAAACTAACGTTAATTCAGAGTTAAATATTCAGGCTCACTTCTGGTGGTAAAAGATGATTGAGAACACACTCATAATACGGCCTTCATACAGGTCTGTCACTGTAATTCGGATGAAATCCATGGCAATGGCACAGGTATAAATACGCAACACTCTTGACACCAAAATTCCTATGGGAGAGGCGTCCATCGAAGACACAACGAATATTATAGTGGATATAAATCAAGTATTCAAGAGGGCCTCAGACAACAATATGAAGTTTAATGACAATTTCAGCTGCTCCACTATGGAAGAATAAAGGAAATAAAGACTGTAATTAAGTATAAGACCAAGTCAAATCATTCAATAGAGCAAAATTCCCATTTGCAAGACTTAGGAGTAATGATGGTAGATATCGCATTCAAGGATCACAGTAATGATGTCAACGCTACCGCAAGGAAAATGATAGGTTAGATGACTAGAGCTTTCAAAAGAAGAGATGTTGAGCTAATGATGATTATCTTCAAATCACCTGTTTACTTTAAAGTGGAATATTGCTGACTTATTGTCCCCCTTCCCCATCAAGGCAGGAGAGGTTGCAGGGCTGGAGAATATTCAGAGAATATTCACTGCCCGTATACACTCAAACATTTGAACTACTTAGAACGCTTAAATCTACCTGGAGGGTGTTCCGGGGTTCAACGCCCCCGCAGCCCAGTTCTTAAACAGGCCTCCTTGATCCACCGGGAGACCTGATTAACCAGGCTGTTACTGTTGGCTGCACATAGCCCAACGTACGACTCACAGTCCAACTGATCGGGTACTGACTTCCGTATCTATCCAGCTCCCTCTTGAAGGCAGTCAGAGGTCTATTGGTAATTCCCCCTTATGACTGGTGGGACGCTGTTGAGCAGTCTTGGGCCCCGGACACTTATTGTGTTTTCCCTTAGTGTACTAATGGTGCCCCTACTTTTCATTGAGGGTATATTGCACCGTCTTCCCAGTCTTTTGCTTTCGTAGGGAGTGATTTCTGTATGAAGATTTGGGACCAGTCCCTCTAGGATTTTCCAGGAGTAGATTATGATGCATCTCTCACGCCTGCACTCCAGGGAGTACAAGTTAAATGCTTCCTAGCGTTCCCAGTAGTTGCTTAGCAACCCTTGTTTTCAAGGTTTTCACTATTCATCCTATCATTTTCCTCACAGATGTGATAGTGAAACTGATGTGATCCTTGATGGTGAGTTTCTCACCGTCCTTCACATTACTTTTCCGCGCCATTGTGTGATTAGTTTGTAGTATACTAGGTTCTGTTATTCCCTTCAATATCCCATAATGGAATAGTTGAAATTTGTCCTCATTGAAAATCATATTGTTTTCCTTTGCCCATTGGAAAACTTGGTTTATATCTGCTTGGAGATTTACCGTGTCCTCAATGGATGACATTCTCGTGCAGATTCTAGTATCATCTGCAAGGGACGACACGGTTCTATGGCTCATATCTCTATGTCTGATATGAAGATGAGGAACAGGATAGGGGCGAGTACCGTGTCTTGTTGAACACAGCTTTTCACGCTGGCAGCCTCCAGCTTAACTCTGTTTACCACTGTTTGTGTTCGATTGGTTATAAAATTGAAGATCCATCTGGCCACTTTCCCAGTTATCCATTTAGTACGCATTTTGTACCCTATTACACCATGATCGCACTTGTCGAAGACTTTTGCGAAATCTGTGTATACTACATCTGCATTCTGTTCGTCTTCCAGTGCATCCAAGACCATATAGTGGTCCAGTAGTTGTGAGAGGCAGGATCGACCTGCTCAGAACCCATGCTGCCGTGGATTGTGCAGTTGTTAGGAATCCAAATTATTTACAATTATGCTTCTTAGAACTCTCTCAAAGATTTTTTTGATGTTACGTTAGAGTTATTGGTCTATTGTTCTTAGCTACTGCTTTGCTGCCACCTTTATATAGTGGCGTTACATCCATTGTTTTCAGTGACTGGAATTTCACCCGTGTCTATGCTCGCTCCAATAGCTTACTTGAGGCACGCAATGAGTTCCCTGTGGTTCTAAATGAACTCAGAGTTCCACAAGTCTGGGCCTGGGGTTGAGTGCATGGGTATGTTATCAGTGCTTTTTTCAAAGTCCAGTGGAGTTAGCCTTGTCAGAATTTTCGCATACATTGACAGGGTTTCAAGGCTCATTCATGAAAAAATAATTTGCAATGTCGATCTTTAGACTGATTAATGGCTCACTAAACATAGTAGTATTGAAACTTCAGTATCTCACTCATTTTTCATCTGTGTAAGTTCCATCGTGTCTGAGTAAGGGCCCGATACTAGATGTGGTTTTTTGCCTTATTTTGGCATATGAAAAAAAATATTTTGAATTTCTTTCGATTTTATTATTTCCCTTCAGCTCCTTTCTCTCTTGGATCCTGTATGAATCATTTAACTTAATCTCAATATTTTTCACTTCCCTAGTCAGTGCTTCCTTCCATGTTTCAGATAATCTAGCCCCCCTCGAGGAGTTCAAGTGATTCTTTGCCTTCTCCTGTACAGGGAGCGTCTCTCTCTCTCTCCAGTTTACTTCTCTAGTTTTTTCTTGGGGAATATTCCTTGAACATACTTCAGCTGCCAGACAGTTGATCCTAAGGCACTGGTTTGGATCTATGTTATTTAAGATGTCTTCCCAACATGTTTCATATAGAACATGGTGTACCTGATCCCAGTTGTTCTTGAAGTTGAATTTGGTGAAGACACCCCCATAGCTGTATGCATTTTGATGTTCATGACCCTTGTGCATGTAGGTCTGGACTTCGATTAGATTGTTTGTGAATATAAGGTCAGATATGTTTTCCAGTCTTTTTGATCCAGTACCTGTTGGCTTAGGGTAAATTTATTGCAGAGATTCAGCATCTTAAACATGTGTGACTTTTCATTTGACCTGCTTCCAGGGATTGTCTCTGCTATAACATTTTTTGTCGTATTATTCCATTTTGGATGTCTTAGACTGAAATCACCGAGCACCAAGATGTTTGGGGATGGAACTGGAAAGTTTTTCAGACAGTAATCAATTTTCGATAACCGTTCCTTGAACTGTTGCATCTACTGGTTTGTATACAACCACAATGAATAAGTTTTGGTTCTCAGTCTTTACTGTTAGAACTTCAACTATATAATTTGTGGTGTTCAGTTACTCTGTGCAAACGAGCGACTCTGACATACAGGTCCCCCCCCACCTTCTTATAGCCTGTTTTTTGTCACATCTAAAGAAGTTGTACCCTGTTATCCATATTTCGCTGTCAAAGTGGTCTTTTGTGGAGGGGGGGGGGGTGTCTCTGTGAAGGCTGCAAACATCGCATTTGACGGCTCTAGAAGTCCACTGATGAAAGGCATTTTGTTAGTGGTGGATGGCTTAAGGCCCTGTATATTAGCAAATAGAAATGAATCGTGTTGCGTATTTGTTGGGGAGAATTTTGTTGGTATCAGCAGTTGTGGTTCTGAAGGGATCTGTAGACACTGGCTGTGCCACCACTCCAAGGCGGCTCGAAGTGGTGGAATATTTTGGTTGTTTCGTTCCATTTTCTTTTTCGTTTCAACTATGGTCGTAACAACTATGGCTTGTTTTATGGGGTCTGTACCTCCTGGTCTCTTTTAAATGGTATGCAGGACATTTGCTGTTGTAGCATTGTTTTTTGAGGACAGGAGGTCGCGGCATTTTTTTTGGTGCTCAACGTTGCGAGTCTCATTTGTTTTTTACCGATATTCCATGCTCACAGATGCCCCAAGCATAGAATTTGCTCTAATTTGCTTTTTGTTAGCTAAAATTTGTGGTTGATGCATTCTCAGTTTTTGTTTCTAGAACTGCTCTACTATCTTCAGTAACCAAGCCAGCGATACCATCACCAGCTATTTCTAGAAGTTGACTGACATTTTCCACCGAAACAGACTCTTCCTCTACTACATCTCTAATGGGGGCTATGGTTTTGTGTAATGGTGGCTATGTTTTTATGGTTATAGTGGTGGCTGCGGTAGTCTTTAGCCGAGTCTGGATCAGCACTAGGGTTGGGGCCTAAGTTGGTTGATGTTTTTGTTTCCTGTACTTTTTTCAGTGAGTCAATTTTCGAATCATTTGTTGTAGTATGGAAATTTTGTATGTTAAATTTTACTCCTCTCTCTTCCTCACATGTTCTGTATATCTTGGGTAGACTATCCAAGGCCTCTTTGTTTTCCTGCTTATTGTTTATTGCCCTCCTAAGTATTTTCCTGATACCTGTCTTAAGTCCCATATCCTTATTACAAATCCAGAAACACCTTTTAAGCTAAAAATCATTTTTTGGAAGCATTTTTAGAAGATCCTTCAACTATTCCTTAGAATGTAAACAAGAATGGTACATAATTTACACCTGAAAGATCCTGGAGGAACTGGTTCTAATTTAACTTGAACACTGAAATCAATCCACATGAAAAGAGACTAGGCAGACGGTGCAAAGTTCGTCCACTAAAAGGCAAAGGCACGACGAGTACACTAAGAGAACTCAAGTGTCAGAGTATCCAGATCCGTCAACGTCCTCCCATCCGTGCATAAGGGAAATTTCCAAGAAAGCTTTGTCTTCAAGAGGTAACTGGATAAGTTCCTCAAATCAGTGATTGACAAGTCAAACTGTGATTTGCAAGTTGGAACTGCATGCAGCCAGCAGTAACAGCCTAGTTGATCCAGGCCTAGAATGGGGCCGGGCGGCAGGGGCGCTGACCCCCGAAAACGTTCTTCAGGTATCCGCAAGTGTTGTTCTTTATACAACATAACGACGACTGACAATTTTCTGTACATGACTTAAATACAGCTCTTAGAAAAATATGTATCAGCAGAAATAAACTTCAGAAAATTAAGGTTACAACATAATATCTTTTTATATTATATAGAAAAATAGTGTTATGTGTTTGTGAGACCGAGATATTACTTGAATCTTGGGATAAAATTTCTAGAGCAAGAGGCACCTAAGAGTGAAACCTCATCAAATCAGTTTTTCACCAAGGGTTCCAACAAAGCAGTTTCTCACAATAATATTGAGGTTCAACTTGCATGAGCTCCACCTACAGCAGCAGTTGTATGCATTCACCTCCTACGAGTTTATCATCAAATCTACTTCTGGCGACGTATTCACCTACCAGGACAAGGAGATGAACGATGATAAGTATTAAAAATTACACTGCGTTTGCAGAGAAACCTGTATTACGACGTTTCGTGTACGGATAAACATTTTCACGTACATAATTGGTGGATGTCTTAGACACCTATACAAACTGAGTGGTGTCTTCAGCAACTCTCATCTCCGCTAATTTGAAGACTATTTCTTTAGACGAAGTCACCTTTAGAAATATAATAATTTGTCAGCACTGACGTCAGTTCCTTCTTTATTCGAGTTCCCATTGATCAGGTTATCCATTCCTGATGACTTGGCATTTCCTCTTCCTGAACAAGACTTGATGGATCTCATCGGGTCATATCAGGTTCAACTTCTCCATCGGTGACGACCTCTACAAGTACAGACAGAAATATAACAGAGATGGATTCTCCCCTCAGTGCCATCTTGACCAACGTCGATTTCGAATACCTAAAGGCACACCAATTCAGGATCATTCCAAGCAGTGTTACAGTGCTGAGATTTGACATCTTAGTCATTGTCCCGGAGCGTTTTAATGTTCACCTGTTTAAGGGCACGTTGAATTCAGAAGAATCCAACATACAGTTTGCTCAGGAGGAAGAAAAGATGACTCGATGCCCTTTCTGGAAGTCACCGACGATGGAACTCTCAAACACAGGGCTTATAGAAGTTTTTGTTTTGACAATGAAGGAAGTGTTACATCAGTAACCCATTCCAGCTATAATGAAGATTTTATTGCAGACGATGCTCCTTAACATGGATGAACTTGTATTACTGAACCAAGTGGTCACCAAGGCTGTGAATTTAACAATTTTCTTGTGTGACCACTAGTAGTGAAGAGAATGAAATTTTCTTAAAAAAAAAAAAAAAAAAAAAAAAAAACACTTGTGGAATACGCCTACAGAGTAAAAAAAAAAGTACCAGTGAAAAAAAAAAAAGTACCAAAAGACTTGAAAAAATTAAAGACGCGAAGCTATTGTTGAAATAAAAGCAATTTTCGCCTGGAATGTATTGTTATACTTATCATTCACATATATTACCATCTGCAGAATTTTGAGCTCTTCCATTTCGCTATTTAAGTGTCATTTCTCATAATCAGTACAACCAACACAACAAAATTTTCATAATTGCGTCGACAGTTCACGTGGCATCAGTCAGGATGTTTGGTATCTTCAGTAACATTTATCCTGCCAAATATTTCATTAATAATTAATTACTTTTTCCTACTTTCTCTTAACTAATAGATATCTTTAGTATTTATCCCTATATTTGGAGTTCGTGCATTTAGCCTCGAAACTTTTATATCAATAAAACAATTTCTTCAGGATTTATTGCACCCGTATTTTCCACAGGAGTATTTTGCACCGTGTACGTGGTTTTTGCACCGTGTACGTGGTTTTTGCACCGTGTACGTGCTTTCCGTTCTTGTTAGGGGTTATTTCTGTGTGTAGATTTCCAGTATTCTTCAGGTATAAATTATGATAATTTTTTCTCGCCTGGGTTTCAGAGAGAAGAGATACTGAATTTTAGGAGTGACGTATACTCTCACCTGCCTTTCTACCTGCACCTTTCCTCCCACCTTCGTCCTCTCTCTCCCCCTCCCCCCCCCCTCTACCAATTTTCCTCATTCCACTATCAAATCTTGAAAAAAATACATTGGACAGCAAGGTAATAATGGATGGCAGTCAGCAAGGTAGTAGTGGATGGCAGTCAGCAAGGTAGTACTGGATGGCAGTCACCAAGGTAGTAATGGATGGCAGTCAGCAACGTAGTACTGGATGGCAATCAGCAAGGTAGTAATGGATGGCAGTCAGCAAGGTAGTGCTGGATGGCAGTCAGCAAGGTAGTAATGGATGGCAGTCAGCAAGTATTGAGGGAAGACATTATCCTAGTGTCATAAGAATGTGAAACGGAAGAGTGACTCTCTTAATGATCCAGCTTCCTGTGTCCCCGGTACCTATGTAGTATCCGAGACGGAGTAGCACACGTTTTCATTATAATAAATATTTACAATCATAACCATGATTTCTGAAGAGGTAAGCCAGCGGCAGTCCTCGGTCAGATGATCAAAAGCTCCAGATGTGGGCCATCATATGACTAAGACCCGCGTCAGGAAACACTTGTCCTGTTTCCTGACAAACATTATACCAAGTCTTCATTCCCTGCAGATTTAGTTCACAGGAATTGGATTTTCGTGCAGTAATTTTGGAGTATTCCAGGTGTGAGTCAGCAACACAGGTTCGAGGTGTGTTGTGCGCACACCTAGCAGGTCCAACCAGTGGTTAAAGCCACAAAGAAGACACCATACACAGAGCCATATTTTACTGACCCAGTTCTGTGTGTGTGTGTGTGTGTGTGTGTGTGTGTGTGTGTGTGTGTGTGTGTGTGTGTGTGTGTGTGTGTGTGTGTGTGTGTGTGTGTGTGTGTGTGTGTGTGTGAACTTTTTTTAGTAATTCTTTTAATTATTCAGTCATCGTGAGAAGTCACGACATGGTCGTTCAACAGTAGAGAGCAGCTCAGAAGATGCTGTTCTAAGCGTTTACAGGATCGGAGTCATGGCAAAGTGAGGAACTGCGGGTCAGTAAAAGAATATACTACCAGAGGTCCTATGACGACCCTGAAGTGAGGACGTAATTTTCAGGTACGGCAACAATGACCTAAAAATATTTGCGCTTTGGCAGGAATGAGGACATTTTCTTTTATCATGAACTGCTGCTTATCTACCTACCTGTTGTTGGTTCCATGGTCATCGCTCTTGCTGCCCAGTCCTGGATTATGTCCCTAGTGGATCGTCTAATTAGTCAGGTTACTGGTGCAAGCACCACAGCCTGGATGATCAGGAAATAGCTGGAGGAATGTGTCAAGTTTCCTTTTAAAGGTAGATAGATGTCTGCTGATAAATTCTTTTACATTTGAAGGGACTGAGTTGGGAACTCTTGGATTCTTTATAACTGTCGAGTTATCACTTAATGTACTTACTGAACCAGTACTTTACATTAGGGTTACATTACATTCTCTGCACAACCTCTTGCTCCCAAGGAGTAAATTCAGCGTGCAGATTTGGAACCAGTATTTCTTGCCTGGTTCCCAGAGAGAACGGTCCGAGAGATTTAATTTCTCAATAATGTAGGTGTATTAATTCGTTAGGGCAGTTAAAGTTCTTTACACATTCTTCAAATCTACAATTTTGCCTGCCTTAAATGGGGGTTGTTTAGTGTACACCAATATTCCAGAGTACAGATTGCAACATTCTGTATATACTCCTGTATATTACAGGAATAATATACTACTGTATATTATTCCTGTAATATTTCCTTTCTAGTTTTGCAAAGTATGCTTTTAACACAAAGTGAGATTAATACAGCCCCAGCCCTGACCCAGGGCAGGAGGGTCTCACAGAGCCCCAGCCCTGACCCCGGGCAGGAGGGCCTCAGAGAGCCCCAGCCTGGGCCAGGTCACCCTCAGTAACTCAAAGAAAAAGTTTTAATTTATGTAAATTTTTAGAATGTTAATTTACATATGAAGACAGCCAATTTAACTCACCACTTTCTTAAAAGAAGCTAAATGACTCGTGCAGACAGAGGCGCCGACTCCTATTGCAATAACCATTATCAACTAGCCACTGCTGCCTGGTGTAGACTCACCAGAACCAATGAGTACTTTATGTTCACCTAACATCATTATGTCTCATTATGTTTACTTCAGACACAAGGAGTGTGGGAGACACTTTTATTTTACATATACTGAATAAATCTGCAACGCGGTGCTGCTCTATTTTACATGACAGTGTTTCCTTTTTATATTCTATTACACGGAGAGATATCATATACAGTGAGTAAAACATGTGGAGCACTTGAGTATCTATCTTCATGAGGGGTTTCGCCATCAGTGGCTTTATCATACCGATACAGAGAACAATCCTGTAGACGGTGGAATACATGAAATAGTCTTCAGCATTGGTGAATGTGTATATTTTAGAAGACTGGAAGAAGTATGAGGTATTCAGTCTCTCAGTCTTGCTAGGTGGTGATCGCTCCGTCAATATTGGTGAATTTAAAATAAATGGCCGAAAATTCAGACTTAAATACTGGAAACAAGAGATGAAGCAGGTCAAAGATCATGTCATAGGTGAGCGTCCACTAGGTGTTCAATCCATCAATCTACATTCAAGAAGACTGGTGGACTGAACACCTCCTAGCAAGACTGGTGGACTGAACACCTTCTAGCAAGACTGGCGGACTGAACACCCCCTAGCAAGACTGGCGGTCTGAACACCCCCTAGCAAGACTGGTGGACTGAACACCACCTAGCAAGACTGGCGGACTGAACATCTTCTAGCAAGACTGGCGGACTGAACACCACCTAGCAAGACTAGCGGACTGAACACCTCCTAGCAAGACTGGCGGTCTGAACACCTCCTAGCAAGACTGGCGGTCTGAACACCCCCTAGCAAGACTGGCGGACTGAACATCACCTAGCAAGACTGGCGGACTGAACATCTTCTAGCAAGACTGGCGGACTGAACACCTCCTAGCAAGACTGTTGGACTGAACATCTTCTAGCAAGACTGGCGGACTGAACACCACCTAGCAAGACTGGCGGACTGAACACCTAGCCAGACTGGTGGACTGAACACCTCCTAGCAAGACTGGTGGACTGAACACCTCCTAGCAAGACTGGTGGACTGAACACCTCCTAGCAAGACTGGTGGACTGAACACCTCCTAGCAAGACTGGTGGACTGAACACCTCCTAGCAAGACTGGTGGACTGAACACCTCCTAGCAAGACTGGTGGACTGAACACCTCCTAGCAAGACTGGTGGACTGAACACCTCCTAGCAAGACTGGTGGACTGAACACCTCCTAGCAAGACTGGTGGACTGAACACCTCCTAGCAAGACTGGTGAACTGAACACCTCCTAGCAAGACTGGTGAACTGAACACCACCTAGCAAGACTGGTGAACTGAACACCACCTAGCAAGACTGGTGAACTGAACACACCTAGCAAGACTGGTGAACTGAACATCTCCTAGCAAGACTGGCGGACTGAACACCTCCTAGCAAGACTGGCGGACTGAACACCTCCTAGCAAGACTGGCGGACTGAACACCACCTAGCAAGACTGGTGGACTGAACACCACCTAGCAAGACTGAGGGATTCTTCACCTCTCACATCTTCACGTTATCTACCATCTACAGTCACCAAGGTTAAGACGATTTCTCCAAACTACTACTTCAAGTATTCCTTCGTCTACAGGAAGATTCTCAGGACAGGACTGATAAAGTAGGATTTATTGAGTAGAAATACTCAAATACTGCACATGTCTCTTATTCATCTACTTGTCGATTATATGAATTAATAATACAATATTTCATATACAAACTTGAAATATGTCACCCTGACCCAGGACAGTTGAGACGAAGACACCGTCAAGTATTCCACTAAAGGTTCAGCAGCTACGTCGGCTTCAGAATTTTGGACATTTTACACACACACACACACACACACACACACACACACACACACACACACACAAACAAACAACAGCTGCATATATAAGTTCTAATAAACATGGCGTTCGAGAGATTACAAGTTGTATCTTATTGCTGCTATTTTCACTGGAAATGAGTTTTGAATTAGTGTCCTTGCTAGTATAAAAAAATAATATAGACAATAATAGCAAGAAATGTCATAATGTGGTTAGCTTAAACTCTACCGATTACGGAAGCAAAATCAAGGATATACTAACGGATTAGCAAACGTATTTTAAGCTTCATTGTAATCCTTTAAGCAAGATGCAATGTACCTACAATGCAAAAACTTCGGCCATTATTCTGTGATTATCCCAGTTTGCTTAAATTTATATCCCATTTGCCTAAGCTTCCATTTATATATGGGCTTCCAAAGACGCATAATAGTAACCTTCCGTTAAAACCTATAACTTCTACTAGAGAGAAAGAGAGAGAGAGAGAGAGAGAGAGAGAGAGAGAGAGAGAGAGAGAGAGAGAGATTGATAACCTCTCCTCGTGGCTTGCTTTCAAACTTTTCCCGTGTTTGAAGTACTTATTTCATGCTCATCCTTTCTAAATTCAGAGGATTTTTCTGGTAAAAGAATAAACATTAATCTAGAAAGGAAATTATTGGTTAGTTTTAATTCTGACAGTTTGCTCACTCCTGCCCCTGTTTATGATGCGAGTCAGTTTTTGTGACGCCAATTCGCTGAAAGGGATCCGCATTTTCTCTGTATATTATGAGATGGTCTTGAATCTTAGTGAAGTGCGTGTTTCCCAAGACACATTTACCTTGTGAAGGGACGTTTAACAACCTAGTTTAAGTGATGTCAGTGGGTTCACCTTTAATCACCCGTGTTAGCTAACATTATGGAATACTATGAATGTGACCTTCTTACCACCATAGTTGACTGTGATCTCACATGACTTACGCTAATCATTTATTTACTGTCCTTCCGGCATCTTGCACCACGTTTACCGATAATAAATGCAGAGCTTAAAGACGAATATGAAGAAAATAGCCAACTGCAATTTTTGGATACCTAGGTATACGCAAGCATTAGTAATACACCTGTGGAAAATTTTGATTTTTCCGCAACCATAGTGCATAAATTTTGCTTGTAATTCAATGAAATGAATTGTTGTTGGTTAAAATTAATTTGGGAATTAAAAAGGGAACCAGCAAACAAGTAGCGTCGGGTGGGGGGGGGGGGGGACGCCATATTGGAATTGGAGGAACACGACGACATCGAAAATTGAGGGAATTCTTCGGAGGCTCTGGAGGCTATATGGGGTTTGAACCCCCCAAATAGGAGCAAGAAGAATCAGAGTGACAGTCCTGTAGAATGTGAGAAACAGCGACTTGGCAGGACTTGGAAATTAGATGGTAAAAGGGGATTATAAGGAGCTATGAACACCCACAGCTAAGTATACTGCACTTCACATGTTGAGCTTCTGGCCAGTTAGGTTCCTCATATCTAGGCAGGGGTTGTGGGTGATCTAGCTGTACCAGACGACCTCCAGACAAACTCGGTGAGTGGTGGTAACAAATATTTTTCTCATATGTATAAATACGTGTATCACCCTCCACCTCCCCATCCTTCCGTCAGTCTAGTCTAATGATAGTCCATATAATTTTAATGTAAATATTACCAGAATTACTGGTTGTGTGTATTAAATTTGATGTTAATATTTATAGGTCCAGAGTAGATGTGGGAATGAGGGTAGTGGGTGTCGAAGGGAGACATTCTCCTTGTGACCTAGGGTGTCTCAACATATTCCTAAATGCAACAATTGGTAAGAAATAGTTCTCTTTATTGCCTTCATTAAATTACTGGTATGAATATGATAAGGTTCATGCAGGTAATTTAATCCCCACAACACCTAATTTTAAGATGTACAGAAAATTCTATAACTAAAGCAATACTTTTCCTATATTTCCTATTAAAGTAATTAAAGGCATAAAGGATGGACGGTTTCGTATAACATTTATGGACAAACTGTTAAGAACTGTTAATAACTGACCAACAAATGTCATGGGAAAGGATGGAGGAGGGGGGGATAAAGGCTTTAAATGCTAAGAGCTTGGACATTCAACAAACCTGTGTGAGCATATTAGGTAGGAGTGGAGGAAAGTGTATCAACTGCCATGCTGTTGAAATGCAAGGAAGGGATTTAGGGAAAACCGGTTATCCAGACTTTGAGTCCTGGAGGAGGGAAGTACAGTAGATGTGACTGAAGGAGGGATGGAGACGTTGCAATTCGGAGTGCCAACTGGGAAGTCAATACGCTTTTGGCAGGAACTGAGTGACGGTGAAAGTGCTTTTGTTTTATCGAGTCACTCAACCTCAGTGGCAGACGGCGAGTGCGTTAAATAAATAAAAAGCCGAACCGGCGAGTTTGGCCATTTCTGCAATGGTCTCTTTGGCATATTAGCAGAGTGAACATTTGTTGTTGCCATAAATCAGCTGAAATCAATCTGAACATAAATAAATAAATAATTATATATATATATATATTGTTATATATATATATATATATATATATATATATATATATATATATATATATATAAAATTAAATATATATATGCTGTGCCGAATAGGTAAAATTGGTCAATCAGCAAGAACTCATTTAAAATTTTCTCTTATACATTTAGATATTTTTTTCATTCATGTTAATGAGGAAATTAATAATTTTGTACCAAAAGAACCTTAGAAAACTTACCTAACCTTATTATAACAAGCGCAATTTATCCTAATGCAACTAATTACATTTTAGGCAGGTTTACAATAATTTAAAAATAAACTCAATGAAATAAAATTTTTTTAGGTAGGTTCAGAGTGATTTTTGCGAAATCACTGCATACACAAGTTTTCGCTTGCCTTATTCGGCAAGAAGAACGTTGCTGTTTAACCCAAAATCACAAGTTTTACAATAATTAACATTAATTGGGTGATGTCACGCATTCTTCTAAATGGCCGAAAGTGATGGTTTACCCAACAGTTGTATTAAGCAATTAAAGCTCTGAGTTGTCTTGTCTTACAAATGTACTGATAATTATCGTACATTCATATTTATGTACTATAAACGATTACAGTGCGGAACAGAATCTTTGAACTTTCTAGAAGTTATTCCTTACTGTAATTAGAGACCACTGTTGATACCGTTCTCTAAATGATTTAACTATTAATATCAATAAACGTTAGAACTTTATGGACACTTTTTGAACCGTAATAAAAGGAGCTTCAAAGGGCGCTAACAATGCCATTAGTTGTTTACTTATGCATCAACAAAATTACATGAGAAAGCATTCTGATCTAGAAGAGATCTTAAAAACTGTCGTTTGTGTTGAAAACTGATAATTCGAGAAAATCCATTAAGTTTTAGTTACCAGCGTTATTAAATTACGTTTAAACTTATTTGGTATAACCGAAGAGAAACTACTTAATTATTAAGCCAGTAAATGTATTTTTCCTGTAATGAACTAAACGCACTCTCAGTTTCTGCAGTTAAAATATCCCAAAAAGATAATTTACAGTTAATTTCCATTTCAGGGGTAAATATGATATTAGAATGTTGATACAAAAATAACCAAACAATAACTGGACATGATCAAGAGAGTCACAACCTGAGAAATATCATCTACGAATCACCAAAACAATAATGACTTATATGTGTAAAATACTAAAGTTATTTCTTGTTATCAAAACTCGAAAAAGTCTTTGCTATAGTGCGGCCTAGATAATTAGCCACTATAACACAATACATGCAGTTATTAAACACGAATAAACAGTCATTTATTTCTGATGACATAAATTGGGACTTGCTCAGACCAACTGTTTCAAGACTGATATTGTAGGTGGTCAGAACAAGTTCTGGCAGCTCCCGAGACCTGGTCCCAGACCAGGCTTTCCAGTTGATGGTCTGATCGATTAGTCTGCTGGTGCCGGCCTTGACCAAAACATTGTTCTTAGTCTTTCTCTGCTTTATACCGATTTCCGTTATACACCTGACAGAAGCGAACTCTTCTTCACCTTCAACCAGCAGACAACACACTTCTGAGTTGGGTACTGTTGTCCACCTTACATCAACCAGCACACTACACACTTCTGAGGTGGGTACTGTTGTCCACTTTACATCAGCCAGTACACTACACACCTGTGAGGTGGGTACTGTTGTCCACCTTACATCAACCAGTACACTACACACTTCTGAGGTGGGTACTGTTGTCCACCTTACATCAACCAGTACACTACACACCTGTGAGGTGGGTACTGTTGTCCACCTTATATCAACCAGCACACTACACACTTCTGTGGTGGGTACTGTTGTCCACCTTACATCAATCAGCACACTACACACTTCTGAGGTGGGTACTGTTGTCCACCTTACATCAATCAGCACACTACACGCTTCTGAGGTGGGTATTGTTGTCCACCTTACATCAACCAGCACACTACACACTTCTGAGGTGGGTACTGTTGTCCACCTTACATCAACCAGCACACTACACACTTCTGAGGTGGGTACTGTTGTCCACCTTACATCAACCAGTACACTACACACTTCTGAGGTGGGTACTGTTGTCCACCTTACATCAACCAGTACACTACACACCTGTGAGGTGGGTACTGTTGTCCACTAAATCAACCAGTACACTACACACCTGTGAGATGGGCACTGTTGTCCACTACATCAACCAGTACACTACACACCTGTGAGGTGGGGTACTGTTGTCCACTACATCAACCAGTATACTACACACCTGTGAGGTGGGTACTGTTGTCCACTACATCAACAACCAACATACTACACACCTGTGAGGTGGGTACTGTTGTCCACTACATCAACCAGTACACTACACACCTATGAGGTGGGTACTGTTGTCCACTACATCAACCAGTACACTACACACCTGTGAGGTAGGCACTGTTGTCCACCACATCAACCAGTACACTACACACCTGTGAGGTGGGCACTGTTGTCCACTACATCAACCAGTACACTACACACCTGTGAGGTGGGTACTGTTGTCCACTACATCAACTAGCATACGACACACCTGTGAGGTGGGTACTGTTGTCCACTATATCAACCAGCATACTACACACCTGTGAGGTGGACACTGTTGTCCACTACATCAACCAGCATACTACACACCTGTGAGGTGGGTACTGTTGTCCACTACATCAACCAGCATACTACACACCTGTGAGGTGGGTACTGTTGTCCACTACATCAACCAGCATACTACACACCTGTGAGGTGGGTACTGTTGTCCACTACATCAACCAGCATACTACACACCTGTGAGGTGAGTACAGTTGTCCACTACATCAACCAGCATACTACACACCTGTGAGGTGGGTACTATTGTCCACTACATCAACCAGCATACTACACACCTGTGAGGTGAGTACAGTTGTCCACTACATCAACCAGCATACTACACACCTGTGAGGTGAGTACAGTTGTCCACTACATCAACCAGCATACTACACACCTGTGAGGTGGGTACTGTTGTCCACTACATCAACCAGCATACTACACACCTGTGAGGTGGGTACTGTTGTCCACTACCTCAACCAGCATACTACACACCTGTGAGATGGGTACTGTTGTCCACTACATGAACCAGCATACTACACACCTGTGAGGTGAGTACAGTTGTCCACTACATCAACCAGCATACTACACACCAGTGAGGTGGGTACTGTTGTCCACTACATCAACCAGTACACTACACACCTGTGAGGTGGGTACTGTTGTCCACTACATCAACCAGCATACTACACACCTGTGAGGTGGGTACTGTTGTCCACTACATCAACCAGCATACTACACACCTGTGAGGTGGGTACAGTTGTCCACTACATCAACCAGCATACTACACACCTGTGAGGTGGGTACAGTTGTCCACTACATCAACCAGCATACTACACACCTGTGAGGTGGGTACAGTTGTCCACTACATCAACCAGCATACTATACACCTGTGAGGTGGGTACAGTTGTCCACTACATCAACCAGCATACTACACACCTGCGAGGTGGGTACTGTTGTCCACTACATCAACCAGTACACTACACACCTGTGAGGTGGGTACAGTTGTCCACTACATCAACCAGCATACTACACACCTGTGAGGTGGGTACTGTTGTCCACTACATCAACCAGCATACTACACACCTGTGAGGTGGGTACTGTTGTCCACTACATCAACCAGCATACTACACACCTGTGAGGTGGGTACAGTTGTCCACTACATCAACCAGCATACTACACACCTGTAAAGTGGGTACTGTTGTCCACTACATCAACCAGCATACTACACACCTGTGAGGTGGGTACTGTTGTCCACATCAACCAGCATACTACACACCTGTGAGGTGGGTACAGTTGTCCACTACATCAACCAGCATACTACACACCTGTGAGGTGGGTACTGTTGTCCACTACATCAACCAGTACACTACACACCTGTGAGGTGGGTACTGTTGTCCACTACATCAACCAGTACACTACACACCTGTGAGGTGGGTACTGTTGTCCACTACATCAACCAGCATACTACACACCTGTGAGGTGGGTACTGTTGTCCACTACATCAACCAGCATACTACACACCTGTGAGGTGGGTACTGTTGTCCACTACATCAAACAGCATGCTACACACCTGTGAGGTGGGTACAGTTGTCCACTACATCAACCAGCATACTACACACCTGAGGTGGGTACTATTGTCCACTACATCAACCAGCATACTACACACCTGTGAGGTGGGTACTGTTGTCCACTACATCAACCAGCATACTACACACCTGAGGTGGGTACTATTGTCCACTACATCAACCAGCATACTACACACCTGTGAGGTGGGTACTGTTGTCCACTACATCAACCAGCATACTACACACCTGTGAGGTGGGTACTGTTGTCCACTACATCAACCAGGATACTACACACCTGTGAGGTGGGTACTGTTGTCCACTACATCAACCAGCATACTACACACCTGTGAGGTGGGTACTGTTGTCCACTACATCAACCAGTACACTACACACCTGTGAGGTGTGTACTGTTGTCCACTACATCAACCAGCATACTACACACCTGTGAGGTGGGTACTGTTGTCCACTACATCAACCAGTACACTACACACCTGTGAGGTGGGTACTGTTGTCCACTACATCAACCAGTACACTACACACCTGAGAGAAGGAAAGATAGGAAGTATTAAAATTAATTTATTTTGACCTGGTCGATCAGTCAGTGCTCTTGGTAACAAAAACTTTAAATGTAAACAAACAATGAACATTGCTAACATTAAGAGAATGTACAACACAAATAATTTAATAAAACTATAAGCTAATCAGCATACATTAAAATATCCATTATTTTTTAATATTTAAAGACACTTCTGAAAGTTCCCCGAGGTCTCTACAAACATCCTGGTAATAAAAACACGACGTAAGAAAGAACGCCCAAGTCATATACACAGTATTAAAATATGTTCCACTGGCAATTGCACACCATAAACTGTTCAGACATGAGAAGGAATACCTGCAAGCAGGTGACTGTGTGTGACATGCATGTGCTTGATCCCTAGTCGACACTGTCTCCAAGTGATAATTCCTGGTGAAAGAGGAGAACCGGACACGCACGTCCTAGCCAACACTGTCAGAGACAGTCACTCATGTTCGCTTTAATTTACCCACCCACCATATACTACCCTTCCCTAGCCAAGCTAAGACAAGGAACAAAAAATAAAAGTAATAATTAGTCATTATTTGTTTAACAGTGACAAGATATGAATAACTCTGTATAGTGTTCCGCACTCTTAACTTACTAATGGATTAACAGTCACATGACAAATAATGATAATGATAATATTTATAATTATTAATAATAAAAAATAACCCAAATGGTTCATTCTGCGGTACATTGTGAAGTGTATTGACGTTAGGAGAAACAAGTGAGTGGAGTGAACTCGTGTACAAGATAAAGATATAATTATGTAAATGGTATACAATACCGAGAAGCAGATGAGTAAGACAAGTGTGACAGTTATCATTATTATTAAAACTTTTTACCTACACAACCTTCTTCAGTCGAATACAGAGGAGACAGCCAAAATAGTGAAGAGGTTAAGATGACATGATCACTATGAACCTTGAAGTAGATCTGAGGTGGTCAGTCCCTCAGCCAGGAGAAAAGTTCTGCTCCATAGTTTGGAACATCGTATGGAGCTGAATTCTTCTCCAGGCTGAGGGACTCGCCACCAAACTGCTACTTCAAGGTTCATGGACCGATAACATCATTACCTCTCCACTGCTTGTGCTGTATCCTCTGTATCTGACTAAGCAAACCTGCCGAGGAAGCGAAACGTTTCAATAATAAAGATATCCAACTGTCCCATAAATGTCTTACTTATCTACAAGTTAACGAAGTGAAAAGTTGGCACAGTCAGTTTCAGTGTGAGACAGTACTGTGTGTGTGTCCAGGAACATTACAGTACTGTGTGTGTGTCCAGGAACATTACAGTACTGTGTGTGTGTCAAGGAACATTACAGTACTGTGTGTGTGTCCAGGAACATTACAGTACTGTGTGTGTGTCCAGGAACATTACAGTACTGTGTGTGTCCAGGGAACATTACAGTACTGTGTGTGTGTCCAGGAACATTACAGTACTGTGTGTGTGTCCAGGAACATTACAGTACTGTGTGTGTGTCCAGGAACATTACAGTACTGTGTGTGTGTCCAGGAACATTACAGTACTGTGTGTGTGTCAAGGAACATTACAGTACTGTGTGTGTGTCCAGGAACATTACAGTACTGTGTGTGTGTCCAGGAACATTACAGTACTGTGTGTGTCCAGGGAACATTACAGTACTGTGTGTGTGTCCAGGAACATTACAGTACTGTGTGTGTGTCCAGGAACATTACAGTACTGTGTGTGTGTCCAGGAACATTACAGTACTGTGTGTGTGTCCAGGAACATTACAGTACTGTGTGTGTGTCAAGGAACATTACAGTACTGTGTGTGTGTCCAGGAACATTACAGTACTGTGTGTGTCCAGGGAACATTACAGTACTGTGTGTGTGTCCAGGAACATTACAGTACTGTGTGTGTGTCCAGGAACATTACAGTACTGTGTGTGTGTCCAGGAACATTACAGTACTGTGTGTGTGTCAAGGAACATTACAGTACTGTGTGTGTCCAGGGAACATTACAGTACTGTGTGTGTGTCCAGGAACATTACAGTACTGTGTGTGTGTCCAGGGAACATTACAGTACTGTGTGTGTGTCCAGGGAACATTACAGTACTGTGTGTGTGTCCAGGAACATTACAGTACTGTGTGTGTCCAGGGAACATTACAGTACTGTGTGTGTGTCCAGGAACATTACAGTACTGTGTGTGTCCAGGGAACATTACAGTACTGTGTGTGTGTCCAGGAACATTACAGTACTGTGTGTGTGTCCAGGAACATTACAGTACTGTGTGTGTGTCAAGGAACATTACAGTACTGTGTGTGTCCAGGAACATTACAGTACTGTGTGTGTCCAGGAACATTACAGTACTGTGTGTGTGTCCAGGAACATTACAGTACTGTGTGTGTGTCCAGGAACATTACAGTACTGTGTGTGTCCAGGAACATTACAGTACTGTATGTGTGTCCAGGAACATTACAGTACTGTATGTGTGTCCAGGAACATTACAGTACTGTGTGTGTGTCCAGGAACATTACAGTACTGTGTGTGTGTCCAGGAACATTACAGTACTGTGTGTGTGTCCAGGAACATTACAGTACTGTGTGTGTGTCCAGGAACATTACACAACTGTGTGTGTGTCCAGGAACATTACAGTACTGTGTGTGTGTCCAGGAACATTACAGTACTGTGTGTGTGTCCAGGAACATTACAGTACTGTGTGTGTGTCCAGGAACATTACAGTACTGTGTGTGTGTCCAGGAACATTACAGTACTGTGTGTGTGTCCAGGAACATTACAGTACTGTGTGTGTGTCCAGGAACATTACAGTACTGTGTGTGTGTCAAGGAACATTACAGTACTGTGTGTGTGTCAAGGAACATTACAGTACTGTGTGTGTGTCCAGGAACATTACAGTACTGTGTGTGTGTCCAGGAACATTACAGTACTGTGTGTGTGTCAAGGAACATTACAGTACTGTGTGTGTGTCCAGGAACATTACAGTACTGTGTGTGTGTCCAGGAACATTACAGTACTGTGTGTGTCCAGGGAACATTACAGTACTGTGTGTGTGTCCAGGAACATTACAGTACTGTGTGTGTGTCCAGGAACATTACAGTACTGTGTGTGTGTCCAGGAACATTACAGTACTGTGTGTGTGTCCAGGAACATTACAGTACTGTGTGTGTGTCCAGGAACATTACAGTACTGTGTGTGTGTCAAGGAACATTACAGTACTGTGTGTGTGTCCAGGAACATTACAGTACTGTGTGTGTGTCCAGGAACATTACAGTACTGTGTGTGTGTCCAGGAACATTACAGTACTGTGTGTGTGTCAAGGAACATTACAGTACTGTGTGTGTGTCCAGGAACATTACAGTACTGTGTGTGTGTCCAGGGAACATTACAGTACTGTGTGTGTGTCCAGGAACATTACAGTACTGTGTGTGTGTCCAGGAACATTACAGTACTGTGTGTGTGTCCAGGAACATTACAGTACTGTGTGTGTGTCCAGGAACATTACAGTACTGTGTGTGTGTCCAGGAACATTACAGTACTGTGTGTGTGTCCAGGAACATTACAGTACTGTGTGTGTGTCCAGGAACATTACAGTACTGTGTGTGTGTCCAGGAACATTACAGTACTGTGTGTGTGTCCAGGAACATTACAGTACTGTGTGTGTGTCCAGGAACATTACAGTACTGTGTGTGTGTCCAGGAACATTACAGTACTGTGTGTGTGTCAAGGAACATTACAGTACTGTGTGTGTGTCCAGGAACATTACAGTACTGTGTGTGTGTCCAGGAACATTACAGTACTGTGTGTGTCCAGGGAACATTACAGTACTGTGTGTGTGTCCAGGAACATTACAGTACTGTGTGTGTGTCCAGGAACATTACAGTACTGTGTGTGTGTCCAGGAACATTACAGTACTGTGTGTGTGTCAAGGAACATTACAGTACTGTGTGTGTGTCCAGGAACATTACAGTACTGTGTGTGTCCAGGGAACATTACAGTACTGTGTGTGTGTCCAGGAACATTACAGTACTGTGTGTGTGTCCAGGAACATTACAGTACTGTGTGTGTGTCCAGGAACATTACAGTACTGTGTGTGTGTCAAGAAACATTACAGTACTGTGTGTGTCCAGGGAACATTACAGTACTGTGTGTGTGTCCAGGAACATTACAGTACTGTGTGTGTGTCCAGGAACATTACAGTACTGTGTGTGTCCAGGGAACATTACAGTACTGTGTGTGTGTCCAGGGAACATTACAGTACTGTGTGTGTGTCCAGGAACATTACAGTACTGTGTGTGTCCAGGGAACATTACAGTACTGTGTGTGTGTCCAGGAACATTACAGTACTGCGTGTGTGTCCAGGAACATTACAGTACTGTGTGTGTGTCCAGGAACATTACAGTACTGTGTGTGTGTCAAGGAACATTACAGTACTGTGTGTGTCCAGGGAACATTACAGTACTGTGTGTGTGTCCAGGAACATTACAGTACTGTGTGTGTGTCCAGGAACATTACAGTACTGTGTGTGTCCAGGGAACATTACAGTACTGTGTGTGTGTCCAGGAACATTACAGTACTGTGTGTGTCCAGGGAACATTACAGTACTGTGTGTGTGTCCAGGAACATTACAGTACTGTGTGTGTGTCCAGGAACATTACAGTACTGTGTGTGTGTCCAGGAACATTACAGTACTGTGTGTGTGTCAAGGAACATTACAGTACTGTGTGTGTCCAGGAACATTACAGTACTGTGTGTGTCCAGGAACATTACAGTACTGTGTGTGTGTCCAGGAACATTACAGTACTGTGTGTGTCAAGGAACATTACAGTACTGTATGTGTGTCCAGGAACATTACAGTACTGTGTGTGTGTCCAGGAACATTACAGTACTGTGTGTGTGTCCAGGAACATTACAGTACTGTGTGTGTGTCCAGGAACATTACAGTACTGTGTGTGTGTCCAGGAACATTACAGAACTGTGTGTGTGTCCAGGAACATTACAGTACTGTGTGTGTGTCCAGGAACATTACAGTACTGTGTGTGTGTCCAGGAACATTACAGTACTGTGTGTGTGTCCAGGAACATTACAGTACTGTGTGTGTGTCCAGGAACATTACAGTACTGTGTGTGTGTCCAGGAACATTACAGTACTGTGTGTGTGTCCAGGAACATTACAGTACTGTGTGTGTGTCCAGGAACATTACAGTACTGTATGTGTGTCCAGGAACATTACAGTACTGTGTGTGTGTCCAGGAACATTACAGTACTGTGTGTGTGTCCAGGAACATTACAGTACTGTGTGTGTGTCAAGGAACATTACAGTACTGTGTGTGTGTCAAGGAACATTACAGTACTGTGTGTCAAGGAACATTACAGTACTGTGTGTGTGTCAAGGAACATTACAGTACTGTGTGTGTGTCAAGGAACATTACAGTACTGTGTGTGTGTCAAGGAACATTACAGTACTGTGTGTGTCCAGGAACATTACAGTACTGTGTGTGTGTCAAGGAACATTACAGTACTGTGTGTGTGTCAAGGAACATTACAGTACTGTGTGTGTGTCAAGGAACATTACAGTACTGTGTGTGTGTCAAGGAACATTACAGTACTGTGTGTGTGTCAAGGAACATTACAGTACTGTGTGTGTGTCAAGGAACATTACAGTACTGTGTGTGTGTCAAGGAACATTACAGTACTGTGTGTGTGTCAAGGAACATTACAGTACTGTGTGTGTGTCAAGGAACATTACAGTACTGTGTGTGTGTCAAGGAACATTACAGTACTGTGTGTGTGTCAAGGAACATTACAGTACTGTGTGTGTGTCAAGGAACATTACAGTACTGTGTGTGTGTCAAGGAACATTACAGTACTGTGTGTGTGTCAAGGAACATTACAGTACTGTGCGTGTCCAGGAACATTACAGTACTGTGTGTGTGTCAAGGAACATTACAGTACTGTGTGTGTGTCAAGGAACATTACAGTACTGTGTGTGTGTCAAGGAACATTACAGTACTGTGTGTGTGTGTCAAGGAACATTACAGTACTGTGTGTGTGTGTCAAGGAACATTACAGTACTGTGTGTGTGTCAAGGAACATTACAGTACTCTGTGTGTGTCAAGGAACATTACAGTACTGTGTGTGTGTCAAGGAACATTACAGTACTGTGTGTGTGTCAAGGAACATTACAGTACTGTGTGTGTCCAGGAACATTACAGTACTGTGTGTGTGTCAAGGAACATTACAGTACTGTGTGTGTGTCAAGGAACATTACAGTACTGTGTGTGTGTCAAGGAACATTACAGTACTGTGTGTGTGTCAAGGAACATTACAGTACTGTATGTGTGTCCAGGAACATTACAGTACTGTGTGTGTGTGTCAAGGAACATTACAGTACTGTATGTGTGTCCAGGAACATTACAGTACTGTATGTGTGTCCAGGAACATTACAGTACTGTGTGTGTGTCAAGGAACATTACAGTACTGTATGTGTGTTCAAGGAACATTACAGTACTGTATGTGTGTCCGGGGAACATTACAGTACTGTGTGCGTGTCCAGGGAACATTACAGTACTGTACGTGTGTCCAGGGAACATTACAGTACTGTGTATGTATCCAGGGAACATTACAGTACTGTGTATGTATCCAGGGAACATTACAGTACTGTATGTGTGTGTCCAGGGAACATTACAGTACTGTGTGTGTGTGTCCAGGGAACATTACAGTACTGTGCAAGTGTGTCCCGGGAACATTACAGTACTGTGTGTATCCAGGGAACATTGCAGTACTGTGTGTGTGTGTCCAGGGAACATTACAGTACTGTGTGTGTGTCCAGGGCACATTACAGTACTGTGTGTGTGTCCAGGGAACATTACAGTACTGTGTGTGTGTCAAGGAACATTACAGTACTGTGTGTGTGTCCAGGGAACATTACAGTACTGTGCGTGTGTCCAGGAACATTACAGTACTGTGTGTGTGTCCAGGGAACATTACAGTACTGTGTGTGTGTGTCCAGGGAACATTACAGTACTGTGTGTATCCAGACAACATTACAGTACTGTGTGTCCAGGGAACATTACAGTACTGTTCGTGTTTCCAGGGAACATTACAGTACTGTGTGTGTATCCTGGGAACATTACAGTACTGTTCGTGTATCCAGGGAACATTACAGTACTGTGCGTGTGTCCAGGGAACATTACAGTACTGTGCGTGTGTCCAGGGAACATTACAGTACTGTGCGTGTGTCCAGGAACATTACAGTACTGTGCGTGTGTCCAGGGAACATTACAGTACTGTGTGTGTGTCCAGGGAACATTACAGTACTGTGTGTGTGTACAGGAACATTACAGTACTGTATGTGTGTCCAGGAACATTACAGTACTGTGTGTGTGTCCGGGAACATTACAGTACTGTATGTGTGTCCAGGAACATTACAGTACTGTGTGTGTGTCCAGGGAACATTACAGTACTGTATGTGTGTCCAGGGAACATTACAGTACTGTGTGCGTGTCCAGGAACATTACAGTACTGTATGTGTGTCCAGGAACATTACAGTACTGTGTGTGTGTCCAGGAACATTACAGTACTGTGTGTGTGTCCAGGAACATTACAGTACTGTGTGTGTGTCCAGGGAACATTACAGTACTGTATGTGTGTCCAGGGAACATTACAGTACTGTGTGTGTGTCCAGGCAACATTACAGTACTGTGCGCGTGTCCAGAGAACATTACAGTACTGTGTGCGTATCCAGGGAACATTACAGTACTGTATGTGTGTCCAGGGAACATTACAGTACTGTGTGCGTGTCCAGGAACATTACAGTACTGTATGTGTGTCCAGGAACATTACAGTACTGTGTGTGTCCAGGAACATTACAGTACTGTATGTGTGTCCAGGAACATTACAGTACTGTGTGTGTGTCCAGGGAACATTACAGTACTGTGTGTGTGTCCAGGGAACATTACAGTACTGTGTGTGTGTCCAGGAACATTACAGTACTGTATGTGTGTCCAGGAACATTACAGTACTGTGTGTGTGTCCAGGGAACATTACAGTACTGTATGTGTGTCCAGGGAACATTACAGTACTGTGTGCGTGTCCAGGCATCATTACAGTACTGTGCGCGTGTCCAGGGAACATTACAGTACTGTGTGCGTATCCAGGGAACATTACAGTACTGTATGTGTGTCCAGGGAACATTACAGTACTGTGTGCGTGTCCAGGAACATTACAGTACTGTGTGTGTGTCCAGGGAACATTACAGTACTGTGTGCGTGTCCAGGAACATTACAGTACTGTGTGTGTGTGTGTCCAGGGAACATTACAGTACTGTGTGCGTGTCCAGGGAACATTACAGTACTGTGTGTGTGTCCAGGGAACATTACAGTACTATGTGCGTGTCCAGGGAACATTACAGTACTGTGTGCGTGTCCAGGAACATTACAGTACTGTGTGTGTGTCCAGGGAACATTACAGTACTGTGTGTGTGTCCAGGGAACATTACAGTATTGTGTGCTTGTCCAGGGAACATTATAGTACTGTGCGTGTATCCAGGGAACATTATAGTACTGTATATGTATCCAGGGAACATTACAGAACTGTCTGTATCCAGGGAACATTACAGTACTGTGTGCGTGTCCAATGAACATTACAGTACTGTGTGCGTGTCCAGGAACATTACAGTAGTGTGTGTGTCCAGGGAACATTACAGTACTGTATGTGTGTCCAGGGAACATTACAGTACTGTGTGTGTGTCCAGGGAACATTACAGTACTGTATGTGTGTCCAGGGAACATTACAGTACTGTGTGTATCCAGGGAACATTAGAGTACTGTGCGTGTGTCCAGGGAACATTACAGTACTGTGTGTGTGTCCAGGGAACATTACAGTACTGTGCGTGTGTCCAGGGAACATTACAGTACTGTGTGTGTATCCTTGGAACATTACTGTTCGTGTATCCAGGGAACATTACAGTACTGTGTGTGTGTCAAGGAACATTACAGTACTGTACGTGTGTCAAGGAACATTACAGTACTGGATGTGTGTCCAGGAATATTACAGTACTGTATGTGTGTCCAGGAACATTACAGTACTGTGTGTGTGTCCAGGAACATTAGAGTACTGTGCGTGTGTCAAGGAACATTACAGTACTGTATGTGTGTCCAGGAACATTACAGTACTGTGTATGCGTCCAGGAACATTACAGTACTGTATGTGTGTCCAGGAACATTACAGTACTGTATGTGTGTCCAGGAACATTACAGTACTGTATGTGTGTCCAGGAACATTACAGTACTGTGTGTGTGTCAAGGAACATTACAGTGCTGTATGTGTGTCCAGGAACATTACAGTACTGTGTGTGTGTCAAGGAACATTACAGTAATGTGTGTGTGTCCAGGGAACATTACAGTACTGTGTGTGTGTCCAGGGAACATTACAGCACTGTGTGTGTGTCCGGGGATCATTACAGCACTGTGTGTGTGTCCGGGGAACATTACAGTAGTGTGTGTCCAAGGAACATTACAGTACTGTGTGTCCAGGGAACATTACAGTACTGTGTGTCCAGGGAACATTACAGTACTGTGTGTCCAGGGAACATTACAGAACTGTGTGTCCAGGGAACATTACAGTACTGTGTGTGTGTCCAGGGAACATTACAGAACTGTGTGTGCGTCCAGGGAACATTACAGAACTGTGTGTGTGTCCAGGGAACATTACAGAACTGTGTGTGTGTCCAGGGAACATTACAGTACTGTGCGTGTGTCCAGGGAACATTACAGTACTGTGTGCGTGTCCATGGAACATTACAGTACTGTGTGTGTGTCCAGGGAACATTACAGTACTGTGTGTGTGTCCAGTGAGCATTACAGTACTGTGTGTGTGTGTCCAGGGGACATTACAGTACTGTGTGTGTGTTTCCAGGGAACATTACAGTACTGTGTGTATCCAGAGAACATTACAGTACTGTGTGTCCAGGGAACATTACAGTACTGTGTGTGTGAGTGTCCAGGGAACATTACAGTACTGTGTGTGTGTGTCTCCAGGGAACATTACAGTACTGTGTGCGTGTCCAGGGAACATTACAGTACTGTTTGTATCCAGGTAACATTACAGTTGTGTGTGTCTGTCCAAGGAACATTACAGTACTCTTCGTGCATCCAGGGAACATTACAGTACTGTGTGTGTATCCTGGGAACATTACAGTACTGTGCGTGTATCCAGGGAACATTACAGTACTGTGTGTCCAGGGAACATTACAGTACTGTTCGTATATCCAGGGAACATTACAGTACTGTGCGTGTGTCCAGGGAACATTACAGTACTGTGCGTGTGTGTGTCCAGGGAACATTACAGTACTGTGTGCGTGTCCAGGGAACATTACAGTACTGTGTGTGTGTCCAGGGAACATTACAGTACTGTGTGCGTGTCCAGGGAACATTACAGTACTGTGTGTGTGTCCAGGGAACATTACAGTACTGTGTGCGTGTCCAGGGAACATTACAGTATTGTGTGCGTGTCCAGGGAACATTATAGTACTGTGCGTGTATCCAGGGAACATTATAGTACTGTATATGTATCCAGGGAACATTACAGAACTGTCTGTATCCAGGGAACATTACAGTACTGTGTGCGTGTCCAATGAACATTACAGTACTGTGTGCGTGTCCAGGAACATTACAGTAGTGTGTGTGTCCAGGGAACATTACAGTACTGTATGTGTGTCCAGGGAACATTACTGTGTGTGTGTCCAGGGAACATTACAGTACTGTGTGCGTGTCCAGGGAACATTACAGTACTGTGTGTGTGTCCAGGGAACATTACAGTACTGTGTGCGTGTCCAGGGAACATTATAGTACTGTGCGTGTATCCAGGGAACATTATAGTACTGTATATGTATCCAGGGAACATTACAGAACTGTCTGTATCCAGGGAACATTACAGTACTGTGTGCGTGTCCAATGAACATTACAGTACTGTGTGCGTGTCCAGGAACATTACAGTAGTGTGTGTGTCCAGGGAACATTACAGTACTGTATGTGTGTCCAGGGAACATTACAGTACTGTGTGTGTGTCCAGGGAACATTACAGTACTGTATGTGTGTCCAGGGAACATTACAGTACTGTGTGTATCCAGGGAACATTAGAGTACTGTGCGTGTGTCCAGGGAACATTACAGTACTGTGTGTGTGTCCAGGGAACATTACAGTACTGTGCGTGTGTCCATGGAACATTACAGTACTGTGTGTGTATCCTTGGAACATTACTGTTCGTGTATCCAGGGAACATTACAGTACTGTGTGTGTGTCAAGGAACATTACAGTACTGTACGTGTGTCAAGGAACATTACAGTACTGGATGTGTGTCCAGGAATATTACAGTACTGTGTGTGTGTCCAGGAACATTAGAGTACTGTGCGTGTGTCAAGGAACATTACAGTACTGTATGTGTGTCCAGGAACATTACAGTACTGTGTATGCGTCCAGGAACATTACAGTACTGTATGTGTGTCCAGGAACATTACAGTACTGTATGTGTGTCCAGGAACATTACAGTACTGTATGTGTGTCCAGGAACATTACAGTACTGTGTGTGTGTCAAGGAACATTACAGTGCTGTATGTATGTCCAGGAACATTACAGTACTGTGTGTGTGTCAAGGAACATTACAGTACTGTATGTGTATTCGGGGAACATTACAGTACTGTCTGTATCCAGGGAACATTATAGTACTGTGTGTGTATCCAGGGAACATTACAGTACTGTGTGTGTATCCAGGGAACATTACAGTACTGTGTGTGTGTGTCCAGTGAACATTACAGTACTGTGTGTGTGTGTGTCCAGGGAACATTACCGTACTGTGTGTCTGTGTGTCCCGGGAACATTACAGTACTGTGTGTATCCAGGGAACATTACAGTACTGTGTGTGTGTGCCCAAGGAACATTACAGTACTGTTCGTGTACCCAGGGAACATTACAGCACTGTTCGTGTACCCAGGGAACATTACAGTACTGTGTGTGTCCAGGGAACATTACAGTACTGTGTGTATCCAGGGAACATTACAGTACTGTGTGTGTCCAGGGAACATTACAGTACTGTGTGTGTCCAGGGAACATTACAGTACTGTGTGTGTGTCAAGGGAACATTACAGTACTGTGTGTGTGTGTCCAGGGAACATTACAGTACTGTGTGCGTGTCCAGGAAGATTACAGTACTGTGTGTCCAGGGAACATTACAGTACTGTGTGCGTGTCCAGGGAACATTACAGTACTGTGTGTGTGTGTCCAGGAACATTACAGTAGTGTGTGTGTGTCCAGGAACATTACAGTACTGTGTGCATGTCCAGGGAACATTACAGTACTGTGTGTCCAGGGAACATTACAGTACTGTGTGCGTGTCCAGGGAACATTACAGTAATGTGTGTGTGTCCAGGGAACATTACAGTACTGTGTGTGTGTCCAGGGAACATTACAGCACTGTGTGTGTGTCCGGGGATCATTACAGCACTGTGTGTGTGTCCGGGGAACATTACAGTAGTGTGTGTCCAAGGAACATTACAGTACTGTGTGTCCAGGGAACATTACAGTACTGTGTGTCCAGGGAACATTACAGTACTGTGTGTCCAGGGAACATTACAGAACTGTGTGTCCAGGGAACATTACAGTACTGTGTGTGTGTCCAGGGAACATTACAGAACTGTGTGTGCGTCCAGGGAACATTACAGAACTGTGTGTGTGTCCAGGGAACATTACAGAACTGTGTGTGTGTCCAGGGAACATTACAGTACTGTGCGTGTGTCCATGGAACATTACAGTACTGTGTGCGTGTCCATGGAACATTACAGTACTGTGTGTGTGTCCAGGGAACATTACAGTACTGTGTGTGTGTCCAGTGAGCATTACAGTACTGTGTGTGTGTGTCCAGGGGACATTACAGTACTGTGTGTGTGTTTCCAGGGAACATTACAGTACTGTGTGTATCCAGAGAACATTACAGTACTGTGTGTCCAGGGAACATTACAGTACTGTGTGTGTGAGTGTCCAGGGAACATTACAGTACTGTGTGTGTGTGTCTCCAGGGAACATTACAGTACTGTGTGTGTATCCTGGGAACATTACAGTACTGTGCGTGTATCCAGGGAACATTACAGTACTGTGTGTCCAGGGAACATTACAGTACTGTTCGTATATCCAGGGAACATTACAGTACTGTGCGTGTGTCCAGGGAACATTACAGTACTGTGCGTGTGTGTGTCCAGGGAACATTACAGTACTGTGTGCGTGTCCAGGGAACATTACAGTACTGTGTGTGTGTCCAGGGAACATTACAGTACTATGTGCGTGTCCAGGGAACATTACAGTACTGTGTGCGTGTCCAGGAACATTACAGTACTGTGTGTGTGTCCAGGGAACATTACAGTACTGTGTGTGTGTCCAGGGAACATTACAGTACTGTGTGCGTGTCCAGGGAACATTACAGTACTGTGTGTGTGTCCAGGGAACATTACAGTACTGTGTGCGTGTCCAGGGAACATTACAGTATTGTGTGCGTGTCCAGGGAACATTATAGTACTGTGCGTGTATCCAGGGAACATTATAGTACTGTATATGTATCCAGGGAACATTACAGAACTGTCTGTATCCAGGGAACATTACAGTACTGTGTGCGTGTCCAATGAACATTACAGTACTGTGTGCGTGTCCAGGAACATTACAGTAGTGTGTGTGTCCAGGGAACATTACAGTACTGTATGTGTGTCCAGGGAACATTACAGTACTGTGTGTGTGTCCAGGGAACATTACAGTACTGTATGTGTGTCCAGGGAACATTACAGTACTGTGTGTATCCAGGGAACATTAGAGTACTGTGTGTGTATCCAGGGAACATTACAGTACTGTGTGTGTGTGTCCAGGGAACATTACAGTACTGTGCGTGTGTCCAGGTAACATTACAATACTGTGCGTGTGTCCAGGGAACATTACAGTACTGTGTGTGTGTCCAGGGAACATTACAGTACTGTGCGTGTGTCCAGGGAACATTACAGTACTGTGTGTGTATCCTTGGAACATTACTGTTCGTGTATCCAGGGAACATTACAGTACTGTGCGTGTGTCCAGGGAACATTACAGTACTGTGTGTGTGTCAAGGAACATTACAGTACTGTATGTGTGTCAAGGAACATTACAGTACTGGATGTGTGTCCAGGAATATTACAGTACTGTATGTGTGTCCAGGAACATTACAGTACTGTGTGTGTGTCCAGGAACATTAGAGTACTGTGCGTGTGTCAAGGAACATTACAGTACTGTATGTGTGTCCAGGAACATTACAGTACTGTGTATGCGTCCAGGAACATTACAGTACTGTATGTGTGTCCAGGAACATTACAGTACTGTATGTGTGTCCAGGAACATTACAGTACTGTATGTGTGTCCAGGAACATTACAGTACTGTGTGTGTGTCAAGGAACATTACAGTGCTGTATGTGTGTCCAGGAACATTACAGTACTGTGTGTGTGTCAAGGAACATTACAGTACTGTATGTGTATTCGGGGAACATTACAGTACTGTCTGTATCCAGGGAACATTATAGTACTGTGTGTGTATCCAGGGAACATTACAGTACTGTGTGTGTGTGTCCAGTGAACATTACAGTACTGTGTGTGTGTGTCCAGGGAACATTACCGTACTGTGTGTGTGTGTGTGTGTCCCGGGAACATTACAGTACTGTGTGTATCCAGGGAACATTACAGTACTGTGTGTGTGTGCCCAAGGAACATTACAGTACTGTTCGTGTACCCAGGGAACATTACAGCACTGTTCGTGTACCCAGGGAACATTACAGTACTGTGTGTGTCCAGGGAACATTACAGTACTGTGTGTATCCAGGGAACATTACAGTACTGTGTGTGTCCAGGGAACATTACAGTACTGTGTGTGTCCAGGGAACATTACAGTACTGTGTGTGTGTCCAGGGAACATTACAGTACTGTGTGTGTGTGTCCAGGGAACATTACAGTACTGTGTGCGTGTCCAGGAAGATTACAGTACTGTGTGTCCAGGGAACATTACAGTACTGTGTGCGTGTCCAGGGAACATTACAGTACTGTGTGTGTGTGTGTCCAGGAACATTACAGTAGTGTGTGTGTGTCCAGGAACATTACAGTACTGTGTGCATGTCCAGGGAACATTACAGTACTGTGTGTCCAGGGAACATTACAGTACTGTGTGCGTGTCCAGGGAACATTACAGTAATGTGTGTGTGTCCAGGGAACATTACAGTACTGTGTGTGTGTCCAGGGAACATTACAGCACTGTGTGTGTGTCCGGGGATCATTACAGCACTGTGTGTGTGTCCGGGGAACATTACAGTAGTGTGTGTCCAAGGAACATTACAGTACTGTGTGTCCAGGGAACATTACAGTACTGTGTGTCCAGGGAACATTACAGTACTGTGTGTCCAGGGAACATTACAGAACTGTGTGTCCAGGGAACATTACAGTACTGTGTGTGTGTCCAGGGAACATTACAGAACTGTGTGTGCGTCCAGGGAACATTACAGAACAGTGTGTGTGTCCAGGGAACATTACAGAACTGTGTGTGTGTCCAGGGAACATTACAGTACTGTGCGTGTGTCCAGGGAACATTACAGTACTGTGTGCGTGTCCATGGAACATTACAGTACTGTGTGCGTGTCCATGGAACATTACAGTACTGTGTGTGTGTCCAGGGAACATTACAGTACTGTGTGTGTGTCCAGTGAGCATTACAGTACTGTGTGTGTGTGTCCAGGGGACATTACAGTACTGTGTGTGTGTTTCCAGGGAACATTACAGTACTGTGTGTATCCAGAGAACATTACAGTACTGTGTGTCCAGGGAACATTACAGTACTGTGTGTGTGAGTGTCCAGGGAACATTACAGTACTGTGTGTGTGTGTCTCCAGGGAACATTACAGTACTGTGTGCGTGTCCAGGGAACATTACAGTACTGTGTGTATCCAGGTAACATTACAGTTGTGTGTGTCTGTCCAAGGAACATTACAGTACTCTTCGTGCATCCAGGGAACATTACAGTACTGTGTGTGTATCCTGGGAACATTACAGTACTGTGCGTGTATCCAGGGAACATTACAGTACTGTGTGTCCAGGGAACATTACAGTACTGTTCGTATATCCAGGGAACATTACAGTACTGTTCGTATATCCAGGGAACATTACAGTACTGTGCGTGTGTCCAGGGAACATTACAGTACTGTGCGTGTGTCCAGGGAACATTACAGTACTGTGCGTGTGTCCAGGGAACATTACAGTATTTTGTGTGTGTCCAGGGAACATTACAGTACTGTGTGTGTGTCCAGGGAACATTACAGTACTGTGTGTGTATCCAGGGAACATTACAGTACTGTGTGTGTGTCCAGGGAACATTACAGTACTGTGTGTCCAGGGAACATTACAGTACTGTGCGTGTGTCCAGGGAACATTACAGTACTGTGTGTGTGTCCAGGGAACATTACAGTACTGTGTGTGTGTCCAGGGAATATTACAGTACTGTGTGTGTGTCCAGGGAACATTACAGTTGTGTGTGTGTCCAAGGAACATTGCAGTACTGTTCGTGTATCCAGGGAACATTACAGTACTGTGTGTGTATCCTGGGAACATTACAGTACTGTGTGTGTGTCCAGGGAACATTACAGTTGTGTGTGTGTCCAAGGAACATTGCAGTACTGTTCGTGTATCCAGGGAACATTACAGTACTGAGCGTGTATCCAGGGAACATTACAGCACTGTGCGTGTGTCCAGGGAACGTTACAGTACTGTGTGTGTATCCTGGGAACATTACAGTACTGTGTGCGCGTCCAGGGAACATGGATCTCTCTCTACTGTCCATAATTACGGGAGATAAAGGACTAGATATGCTATCGAAGAACTTAAAAGACCCATTCTTTACGTTTTTATGTACGTAAGAACGTATTTTCACACGAATGAACACACTAACTGAAGACACCAGTGTGATACTTTGCTGTTTTCCTATCTAAATTAAAAAATTATCAGCCAAGAAGATTACTCTCTCTCTCTTTTTCTCTCTCTCTCTCTCGTTATCTCTTCTCGACCGTCTCTCTTACTGCCTTCTCTACAATAAATTCATCTTCTTTAATTCCTCTGCTATCTTCTACTATCGTCCTCAGTTGTCTTCCGTCCTGTCTTCTTCTCTCCACTTACCTCATTTAGATGATCAACTTTACACTCAGTATGGAGCTCAGGAGAGGAAGTTGAGTTTTTAAATACTTAGCTCATCTTACTCTCCATCCCCCTTAAGCCAGTCTATAATCAGGTTAACACACTACCAATAGACCCGTCTATCTGTCTTCGAGCAGGCGCTGGACAGGCACCTAAAGTCAGTACCTGACCAGCCGGGTTGTGGTTCGTACGTTGGATTACGTGCGGCCAGCAGTAACAGCCTGGTTGATCAGGCCCTGATCCACCATGAAGCCTGGTCACAGACCGGGCCGCGGGGGCGTTGAACCCCGGAACTCTCTCCAGGTATACTCCAGGTAACACAGCCTTATAAGCTTTATGTGCAGGAAAACATATCCACATGCCGTCTATGCGCAGGCACAGAACGGGTCTGGTATCTCATAGCAGGAGAATTTTGAGAGCCTTGAGCTAGAGCACGGCACATCCATTTTGGTGCTAATCATCTGGAAAAACCTGCACTGTGGCCACAGTGTCCATGCTAACATTGCTATAGTGTATAGAAATGTACCTAACCGGATGAATCATGTTAAGCCGACAGGGACCAGTGGTTAGCGTACAATCCTGAGAGTTCCTGGAATGGCTTGCAATGGGTTCAAGTCTCGCATGTTATGTAATTTGTTCCCATTTGTAATATTACGATTATGTTTATACGCAGGCATATATATATATATATATATATATATATATATATATATATATATATATATATATATATGTATATATATATGTATATATATATATATATATATATGTATATATATATGTATATATATATATATATATATATATATATATATATATATATATATATAATATATATATATATATATATATATATATATATATATTATATATATATATATATATATATATAATATATATATATATATATAATATATATATATATATATATATATAAATATATATATATATATAAATATATATATATATATATATATATATATATATATATATATATATATATATATATATATATATATATATATATATATATATATATATATATATATATATATTATATTATATTATATGCAAAACAACCACTGTGAAAGAATAGAGAAATTCCAAGCGCTTTCGTGACTATTCACATTATCAAGGAACAATCATTGTTCCTTGATAATGTGAGTAGTCCCGAAAGCGCTTGGAATTTCTCTATTCTTTCACAGTGGTTGTTTTGTATATTATGAAATCACCTGTTTACTCTGATCTTATTGCATATATATATATATATATATATATATATATATATATATATATATATATATATATATATATATATATATATATATAATGTCGTTCCGAATATGTAAAACTGGTCAGTTAGCAAGAACTCATTTAAAATTAAGTCCTTTCTGAAATTTTCTCTTATACGTTTAAAGATATATTTTTTCATCAATGTTAATGTAAAATTTTTAATTTTGCACCAGAAGAATCTTAGAAAACTTACCTAACCTTATTATAACAAGATCAATTTATTTTAGCCTAACCCAACTAAATATATTTTAGATTTGTTTATAGTAATTTAATACTAAACAAACGCAGTGAAATGTATTTTTTACGTTAGGTTCAAAATGATTTTGGCGAAATAATTACATACACAAATTTTCACTTGTCCTATATGGCAAGATGAGCGTTGTTATTTAAGCCAAGATCGCAAGTTCTGCCTATTCGGCACGACATTATATATATATATATATATATATATATATATATATATATATATATATATATATATATATATATATATATATATATAATATATAATATATATATAATATATATATATATATATATATATATATATATATATATATATATATATATATATATATATATATATTATATTATATATATATATATATATATATATATATCCTCTGTCGTCTAGAAGCAGCAGACCTATTTTTGTACCGTCGTTACGCAGGTCGTGTTCTCAGACTTTCAACAAGCAGTCAAGTATATCCTCGGGTTGTCTCTATGCAGGTATCACTCAGCTTTTTGAGAATGTGATTGACAGATAATGAATGCGCTAAAAACTTCTTAACTTTCACTATTGACAAATTGTTTGCTGATACACACCGTCCACAAACACATCAAGGACATCGTACTATTGAAGGAACACAATACCAGAATACGACACACGCGCAATACTTGGTTGCATTTATTGCCAGAACACTGCTCTTGTGCATCAAACTCTCTCAGGTGAATGTTATACTGTAAATATTAGAAGAAATTTTGAAGGGGTCAGTTCCTCCCTGACTGAGGGACTGGCTACCACCTATCAAGGCTGAGGGACTGACCGCCACCTGTCAAGGCTGAGGGACTGACCACTACCTGTCAAGGCTGAAGGACTGGCCTCCACCTGTCAAGGCTGAAGAACTGATCACCATCTGTCAAGGCTGAGGGACTGACCACCACTTGTCAATGCTGAAGGACTGACAACCACCTGTCAAGGCTAAGAACTGACTACTGCCTGTCAAGGCTGAGGGATCGATCCTCAAAATTACTTTGTCTCCAGTGTTATACTCGCCAGTATTCGACTGAAGAAACCTGGTGTGCAGGAGAAACATCTCGGCAATAAAGACGCCCAGGTGTTGCACATGTCTTTTCCATCCGAGTAAGGCGCGCGTATGCTCCTCGAACTCTGATTTCTCAACAGAGCGCTGGAAAACTACGTAATGGAGATCAGGTGAAATTTCAGAGCGTTCCTCACGTGCATCCGGGATTACCTGATTACATTTATGGCTATCTTGATTGTTTTTGGCACTTTGATTATAACTTTTGTGCACGTCCGTTGGGGACGGAGGGAGAAGGCATTACGGAGGATTGAGGTACACGGACAGCACCAATCATGACAGTTTATCCCTTTTTTTTACTCCCAATCCCTACCAACTTTTATCCGTACCCCCTCTCCACCTCCTCCTGCTTTCTCTCTATACCTACACTCTCAGTATGTTAGCTTGCTCACCTTAGTGAAGCGGATGTGAGTGGGAGAAGGTGGAGGCCAGAATTGATTATGGTTCCCCTTTAGTAACGCCCAACAGAAAACGATAGTAAAAATCATTTATAAGTATGAGAGAGAGAGAGAGAGAGAGAGAGAGAGAGAGAGAGAGAGAGAGAGAGAGAGAGAGAGAGAGAGAGAGAGAGAGAGAGAGAGAGAGAGAGAGAGAGAGAGAGAGGCACAAAACGAAGATGGAGGTGGTGGGGACGAGGAAGCACAGAAGTGTGGAGAATGAGACTTGTGCAACACTCCAGTCCGAGATAAGTGATGTATGGAGATGTAGAGATGGTGTAATCAGTCTACCACTTTCAGCCTGGAGAAGAGTTCAGCTCCATAATCTGGAACAATCTCAAGCTGATGCCACGCCTCTTCTATCGTCTTCATGATTTTTCTGCGCCTCACTCTTGATGCTTCAGCTTATTGTTCCAGACTATGGAACAGAACTCTTCTGAAGAATGAGGGACTGACCACCTCAAAACTACTACTTCGAGAGTGATCGACTGATTACACCATCCCTATATCACTGTTTCCGCTGCCTCTTCTCTATTCGACTGACGAAGCCTACTGTGTAGGCGCAACGCTTCGACAATAAGCATACCAAATTGTGCACGTCTTATTTATTGTCGGTATTAAATACAATTTATATAATTAGGTCTATTTATGTGTCATGGGCAAACTTGCTTGTAACACTATTTATTCCCTAATCTACATTGTTTATGTATATTGTGAATAATAGAAGGCTCAGTACTGACCCCTGTGGAACACCACTGGTAACACCATTCTCATTATCCCCATTTATGCAAACTTTGTTTAGCTGTCAATCAGGAGATATTTCCTCCTCCATTTCCGTATGATGCTAATTAAATGGTTATAACTATGACCATAATTTTTAAAGGGGTGGACTGATAAGCCAGACGAAGGCCTCGGTCAGATGACCAAAAGCTCTAACGGCGGGTCATCATCTATGACCCGTGTCAGGAAACACTTGTCTTGTTTCCTGACGAACTTTACCTAACCTAACGGTATGATGCTACTTTCAACAGTCTCTTGTGTCAAGACAGGAAAATTAATGAAAATGATTATATTTTTACAAGAGAATCTGGATACACTGAGCACATGGAGTAATATGAAACTTAATGTAAATAAATGTCATGTAACAGAAAATGAAGATGAAATCAGCCAATATGAAGAATTTAGACTATGACAAAATATTGAAAGTATCAGCGAAAGGTATTTAGGGGTTAATATTAAAAAAAAAAAACTTGTCACTGGTATATGTGAATGACAATATAGAAGAAATAAACTCAGAAGTGTCCCTGTTTTTAGACGATGTGAAGTTAATGAGGAAAATTCAATAGGAGGCGGCCCAGGCACGACTATAAAGGGATCTGGACAGGCTGCAGGCCTGGTCCAGCAACCGAATCTTGAAGTTCAACCCCACCAAGTGCAAAGTCATGAAGATCAGGGAAGGGCAAAGAAGACCGCAGAGTACAATCTAGGGGGCCAAAGACTACAAGTCTCACTTAAAGAAAAGGATCTTGGGGTGAGTATAATACCGAGTATATCAACCAAATAACAGCTGCAGCATATTAGCACCTAGCAAACCTAAGAAGAGCAATCGGACATCTCAGTAAGGAATCGTTCAGGACCTTGTACACCGTGTACGTCAGGTCCATAATGGAGTATCCAGCGCCGGTTTGGAAGCTACACCTGGCCAAGCACGTAGAGAAATTAGAGAAAGTGCAAAGGTTTGCAACGAAATTATTCCCGGAGCTAAGGGGCATGTCCTACGAGGAGGTTAAGGGAAATCGACCTGACGACACTGGAGGACAGGAGGGATAGGGGAGACATGTATAACTACATATGAAATACTGAGAGGAATCGGCAAGGTGGATAGAGACGGAATATTTCAGAGATGGGATACAGAAACAAAGGGTCACAGTTGGAAGTTGAAGACTCAGACGAGTCACAGGGATGTTAGGAAGAATTTCTTCAGTCACAGATTTGTCAGGAAGTGGAATAGTCTGGAAAGTGATATATGAAAGAAGAAGTATGATAAAGCTCATGGAACAGGGACAGAGTGACCAAGTAGCGACCAGTGAAGAGGCGGGGCCAGGGGCTATGACTCCACCCCTGAAACCACAATTAGGTGAGTGTGCACACACGCACGCGCATACACACACACACACACGCGCGCGCGCACACACACACACACACACACACACACACACACACACACACACACACACACACACACACACACACACACACACACGTGTTCATTCACAAGTACCTTTGAAAACTAGCAACTAACAAACACCATTAGTGAATAAAATTTGTGATATATTAGCAGTTATGCGAGATTTTTTTTTTTTTTTTTTTTTGATCAGCTGACATCGCAAGTGACTTAAGGAAGGGATTACTAATGACAGGTTTCTTGGGAGGGACTTACAGGTATGTGATATTAAATGAACACGTCTTCCACTGAGGATGAAATGCTCTTGTTTTTTTTTTAGAGTTCATACAAGTTTTAAAATTTAATATAATTGCATGTTTTCACATCCTATTTAGATCTGCATTTATTTACTTATAGACATTTATTAAAATATGCAATCAGAATGTCTGGTTCGTTCTTAACATTCTAATACTAAGTGCAGTGTTAATCTCAAACCTGGAACACCAAGTTCCTTCCTCATGTTAAGCGTCTTGGTAGTTTTGGGACAGCCAAGAATTTTCTCAGGGCTTCGTTTTGCATTAACTAAAATGGCTTACTTTTATAAATACATAGTGTTAGTAGAAAGTTAAAAATATTTGCAAATTTCAAATTAATTCATATTATAATCATAACTAAGTGCTAAACCCAAAAGGGTGAGTTAATTCATAAAAAAATCACAATAATAAAATCTAAATGTTTAGCTTAGCAGGGTGAGGGATACTGGTTACTTTAGTTACAACATATAATGCGAGAGTTTATACCCATATACCAATGTATAAGAGTTGAAAGAAAGGTGAAACAAGAAGAACATGGAAAGGACTGGATGTAAACATAAGGTTTCAGGATTTGGTTTTGGAATTTTCAAGTAGAGAGTTCCTGACGTTATGGCCTTTTATGTGAAATGTGTTTTTACATAGGTTGAGTCGAACACACATTTGATATACTTTTGATCAGTTTCGAGAGTCTTCCTACTCCCGGAGCCCTGCCATGGGCCAGGCTCGTCTGGTGCTAGCCTCGTCAACCAGGTATTTGCTTCTGAAAGGAGCAAGCTAATATAACTGATTTTGTAGTTTTTATTTGATTTCAAATCCTGTATATTTGCCAAGATGCAGCAGGATTTACCATTCCCCTGGTTTCTCCAGTGCAATGTGTCTGTCTGTTGTATATTCGACCCTGTTGAGTGGATGCTTGGGTTGATATGTCCCACTGTTCTGAACCCATATCCCATCTGTTGTATTTCCCTGTTTGCCCTCTTTCTTGGTTCCAGTCGCTTCTCTTTACGTCTAAATAAAATGACTGCTGTTCATTTTTCCTTCCCTGCTTTCTCTGATGCGCTGCGTTCCTTTCACATGGTGGACACCTCAGGTCACAACATTCTCTGAACTGTGTTGAAGCTTTGCACATCACTTGGTGGAAGTACCAGCACTCTTGGTCAGAGCGATATCAGAGATATCAAAGATTTTTTGTGTATTTTGCCTATGAACTCTGTTGCGGCTAAGAGGAAAGTGAAAGGCAAAAAAAAAAAAAAATGAAGAAAGTAATGAGAGGACGTTAAGTGAGGTGAAGGCATCAGTGGGGAAACAAAATGAAAGGGAGGTGGTGAATACTGCGAAGATGACACAAGAGCAAAGAGGAGAGATTTAAGACAATGGGAAAGACAAGGTGTGCGTGTTATCTTCTGAAGTTTGTGGGACCAACGGATGCCATTCCTGGCTTTCACTTCTTTTTCTTTTTCCTCTCATCCCTTGATTTCTCTCTCCTTTATTACTCGTCTGTCAGTCTCTCTCAACACTGCGGTATTTAGTATCCAACAAAATACATCTAATAAGAAATCTTTCTATACTCTGAGTCTTCCCCCTTTACATTACATCAATAATAAAGACCCACACATTGATCCTGATGGTTTCTGCTTTACTTTCTCCTTTCACATCATTTTGTCCCTACAAAGTAACAATCAAAGAATAAAGTCGCCACACAGACGTCGGCCGGATGTAAACAATCCTGTGTTTACGCTTCTTGACGTATATTTCAGCCTCTAGAACAATAATAATAATAATATAGCAATGAAGCGCTAAACCCGATAGGGTTACAGCGCTGAAGGAGGAATGAAAGGAGGACTGTGCAAAGGTAATGTGTGTGTGTGTGTGTGTGTGTGTGTGTGTGTGTGTGTGTGTGTGTGTGTGTGTGTGTGTGCGCGCGAGAGAGAGAGTAGGGGGTGTGCGAGAATAAGGGGTGTGTGAGAGTCAGGGGTGTGCGAGAGTAAGGGGAGTTTGCGAGAGTAAGGGTGTACTAGAGTAGGGAGTGTGCAAGAGTAAGGGGTGTGTGAGAGTAATGGGTGTGCGAGAGTAATGGGTGTGCGAGAGTAATGGGTGTGCGAGAGTAATGGGTGTGCGAGAGTAATGGGTGTGTGAGTAATGGGTGTGCGAGAGTAATGGGTGTGCGAGAGTAATGGGTGTGTGAGAGTAAGGGGTGTGCGAGAGTCTGGGCTGTGCGAGAGTAAGGGGTGTGTGAGAGTCAGGGGTGTGTGAGAGTCAGGGGTGTGCAAGTAAGGGGTGTGTGAGAGTAAGGGGAGTTTGCGAGAGTCAGGGGTATGCGAGAGTAAGGGGTGTGCGAGAGTCAGGGGTGTGCGAGAGTCAGGGGTGTGCGAGAGTCAGGGGTGTGTACGCAAGAGGAAAAGTAAAACCACGGTGGGTGCAATACGTCTGTTTCTGTTAAAAAAGCCAGAGTGAGAATCTGCGTCAAAGGTGGGTGAGCCTTTATAAATCAGCTGCCCTATTTAGGATTCAGCCTAAAGACTTCTAGAGCCATACTGCTTCACCAAGTACTAGTGTGCATCCTCCAGTCATCCAGCAAACTTGGACCCAATCTAACAAATCTTCAAAGAAAGAACTTACAGCAAACAAATATATACATACAATCTGTTCCCAGTTATCAATATTTCACCGCGAAATTAAGTTCGTAATAAGAAGATTTCTGGGGACCCTTCACATTTTATCTGAGAATACTTATAGCTGGCCAAGAAATTTTTAATGACCTAGTCCTAGTCCAACCCCCCCCCCCCCGCTTCCCTCGCTCTCTCAATAATACGAAGTCTGGTTCTAAAAGAATACGTGAATGCTGCGCATGACGGATGGTAACTGCTGTTCAGGAAAAATTTCTGTCACTGCTTCTACTGTTCCTTTAGGGAGACTCCTAATCATTATTTGTGTTGTCCCTTGAGAATGACTTTCTCAATCACTGCTTCTGCTTCCCTTCAAGGAAAGAATCACTGCTTCTGCTTCCCTTCCAGTAGAGAATCACTACTTCTTCTGCTTCCCTTCCAGGAGAGAATCACTGCTTCTTGCTTCCCTTCTAGGAGAGAATCACTGCTTCAGGTTCCGTGAGGTGAACTTCCTTCATCAATACTTAGTCTTTCCTTGAAAAATCCCTTAAAGTGCATCTGCTCTACTTCGAGGGCAAACTTGCCATTGTGTCTGCTGTCCCTTGAGGGGCAAACTTTCCCTATCACTACTTCGGCTCTCCCCCGAGGAAGATTTTCTCCATCACTGCTCCAGCTGTCCCTCGAGGGAGACTTTCCTCATCATGACTTTCCTCCATCTTGCACCTCCTATAAACATCTAGATGACGCCAATTTACCCCAATTCCTGGGCAACGTGTTTATCGACGGGTGTGTTGTTGGAGGGCGGACGACAACACTAACGTAACATCGTCTTTAAGCCACTCACCACTAAGAATCATTTCCCTGGTGCGCTCAGAGAGAGGAAGAGAGCAAAATGCCCATTCCGGGTTTTCAAACGAGGAGTGAAAAATCGGTGATGATGATCAAATTAGCTATCATTACCAGTGAGTTACGAGGCCCCTGGAAGGTCATAATGCTTGAGTCACACACCCACCACCTGTCACCTCTCCCTCTCTCTCTCTCTCTCTCTCCCCTCTTTTATCCCTTTCATTTTCATTAACTTCAGCGGCCTCTAATAGCTTTCATCACTTTTCTCTGCTGTTTTATCCGGAAGATGTATTAACAAAATTTCATTTTTATATATACTTATTCGTTACTTCATTTTTATATATAAATGGTTCATTTCATTTTTATATTAGTGTCCACGTTCCGTCCTTCTGGTTGCTCTTATGTCATTACTTTATCAATGCTCTTGAGTATCTTGTACAATGAAACAATGGAATCGCCTCTAGGTCATCTCGTCTCCAGTTTCAAAAAGTTTAGTGCCGTCATCCTTCACTTGTAGTTCGTTTGTTGCAGATCTGACACCAGTTTAATGTCAAACTTCTCATATTATTCAAATATCAATATATATTTGACTTGATGGGGCTCCAGGCTGGTGCTGCGTAATACAGAACTGGTCTCATGTTGTTAATGGCAGTTTACACATTTGCCAACCTTCTATAGGTCACTAATGTTACCTGGTTTGTACGAGCCAGGTTTATTATGTCGTCTACCACCAGGTAGACGACATACTAAACCTTCATATATGTCCTGTGAAGTATCTTGCTTTCTGGTTCCTTACAAGAGTTTCCAACTTCATTACTTTCCAGTCGTTA
>NC_091331.1:25819045-25861545 GCF_038502225.1 Cherax quadricarinatus
TGATGCAATGTTGTAATGTTGGTGTTATGTATATTTGTAGATGATGTAGAATGTTAAACACACTGAGTCAAACTAACTGTGCTGGTAAAGGAAGTTTTTTTATAGTTTTATTTTAGAAGAGGTAATTTTATTTTAATGAGGGTAGTTTAACTTTTGGCAAGTTAGCTTTATTTTCAGTAGAGACAGTTTTACTTTTAGTAAAGGTAGTTTTATTTTTTAGCAAGGGTAGTTTTACTTAGCAAGGGTAGTTTTATTTAGCAAGGGTAGTTTTACTTAGCAAGGGTAGTTTTATTTAGCAAGGGTACTTTTATTTAGCAAGGGTAGTTTTACTTAGCAAGGGTAGTTTTATTTAGCAAGGGTAGTTTTACTTAGCAAGGGTAGTTTTATTTTTAATCATTAGGAAGAATTTTTTCCTAGCGAAGAAAAATGTTTTCTATCAAATTTTTTTTAATTATAAATATTTCTACAGAATTTGTTTTTTTGCTACTGAATGATTTTTTTTTACTAATTAATTTTTTATTTAAGTAAAGGAAGTATTTAAAGGTTAGATATGTAAAGTAAGTGGAGGCGGCAGAGTCTGAAGTTAGCAGAAGCTGAAATGTTGTCTTGAATTTGTTGTTTGTTTATATTCAGTGTAAAAGCAGGTCACTTACAGAACAAGTAGGAATCGAACCCATGGCAAGCGAGTCCTATAACTCGCAGGCCAGTGTGCTAACCACTGAACTACGATGATCTAATAAGATTCATCCAACTAGGCACATTTCCACACACAATGGGGAGGTTTGGTTCACTGGCACACTGGTCTCTTAGCTACATCACTTGCCGGCCATGGTTCCCAGTGCCATCCTTTGGGGATTTGTTTTCACTTGTGTTAATATAGTTCGTGAAGGATTTAAAGGAGGTAAAGTTTCCAGAGGGCGTATCTGAAGTTATTAGACGGTGATTGGAAAAATGTTAGGCGTTTAGGGGTTGAATTAGTTTAATATGGTATGCTAATACTTCGAACTTCACGATCACGAAAAATGCATTCCATACACAACTTATCAAATAAAAAATCAAAGAGGTTGGGTCGCTTAACTTTACTCCCCCGCTTCTCCCCCACCCTCTTCACACATTCCTACCCTCCACTAGCTTCCCTCCCTATCCTTATTAGGCCTTTGGTCATAGTTGAATTGAAATGATTAATTTGCAAACTTTCAAAATGGTCATGTGTTGAATTTAGACAAGATATGTAATAATTTATAATGAGTGTGATGCAATGTAAGCTTATTGGTTTGTGTAGATGAGTGGAAAAGTGATTAACTGGAATGTGTGAAAAATGTTGCAATTGGTAAATATATTATTATTATTATAATCAAGGGGAAGCGCTAAACCCGGAGGATTATACAGCGCCTGGGGGGGGGATGTGGAAGGCATTCAGGCTTAATTCGGGGAACTGGAGCACAGATCCAATTCCCTAAATCAAGAGCCCCTCACCAACATCAAGGAACCTTCCTTGAGGGGTTGGTAAATATAGATGTGGATGAGCAAGGAAAATTATGAAGAAAGGGACGGGAGGTAAGAATTGCTAAAGATAAAATTGTAAATGGTCAATGTGGAAATCGGAGGAATATTGTGATAAACCACTTTTAAGAAATATGTTCATGTTATATTATAATATGAATAAGCCGGGACAGGAGCAAGTTTCACTGGAGTGAGAAAAACGTTGTGTCGAAGAGCAGAAAAGAATGTAAGAGGCATCCAGTCTTGAGAGTGAATGAAAGCGGTGTGAGCCGAGGAAAGGGAGTTGGTTGGAAGTGTTGGTTGGATATAGTTTGTCTACACGGAGCTTTAAGACATTACTGTGAGGAGAGGCGACCACAAGTTGTATGTCTGAGTATAAGTATATTTTTAATATCACTTAACACAAGAAATTGACCGTGTGGGTTTATAGGCGCATGTGTGTTTATGTGTATTCACATGTTTGTGTATGTGTGGGGTGTGTTTATGTCTAAGTGTGAATGTATGTGGTGGTGGTGGCAGGGGTGGTGGTGGTGGCAGCAGTGGTGGTGGTGGCAGTGGCGGCGGCGGCGGTTCCAGTGGTGCTGGTGGCTGGTTATGATGGTCATGGTGCTGGTGAGCAGTGGTAATGATGGGGGGTAGTTTTGGTTTGCAGTGTACTAGTGGGTGTTGCTGGTGCTGGTGGATGGTGGGTGTGATGGAGGCTGGTGATGGAGGCTGGTGATGGAGGCTGGTGATGGAGGCTGGTGGTGGTGTTGGTGAGCTGTGGTACTCTTGGGTGGTAATTTTGGTTTTTAGTGCTACTAGTGTTTGTTGGTGATGCTGGGTGGATGGTGGTGGTGCTAGTGGATGTTGGTTGTACCGACAGAGCAGGGTGGGTGATTGTTGGGGCTGAGCAAGGAAAACTTTATATATAGTACCTAAGAGAATTAAGAAAAAATGTAATGAACATAAATAGAGAAATCAAGAAACAAGGTGAAATGTAAGTTGAGATGAGGTCAGCGAGGTGTCAGTGAGGCGAGGTGAACGAACTGTTTAACAGTGGAAGGACCGAAGAGAAGCAGCCCAGCCGCCGTGGAGAGAAGACGTCGTCGTTCCTGCTCTTCAGCTGAGCAACTCTGAACACTGTTGCTCGAGATTTTTCTTGGGTTATCCTGAGTAGTTCTTCACCAGAGCTGAGAGGAAACTTGCTTGCAGTCACTTCGAGCCCCATCCCATCAAGAGGGTAAGGCGGTGACTTGCTTGCTTGTTCACCCCTCTCTTCCCCATCCCCCCATCCTTCCCCATCCTCCCTTCACCCAAACATCAACACTGGCCCACACACTAACACACAACATACATTGCTATCCTTCTGACTTTCCTATCTTCTTCTTTTTCGGCAACTTCGCTTTGGCGAGTTAACACAAGGCATCTTGACCATCCGGTAGCCCGTGTGGTTTTTTAAAATCCAGCCGATCTTTGCCTTGGGCCCTTTCCCCCTCACCACTCGAGGGTAGGCTATCTTAGGGGCTGACCTTCATAAGTCAGCTGAAATAGGATGCTAGTATAACACTAAGGAAAGATCCCTTTTTGTTAAGAAACTCCTCTGCCAGATGTTCCTTCCTAGACATCATGGCGAGGATAAGAGTAAGATTACGTGTTGATGGAAATCAAAAGTTGATGAAAGAAATTCTAGCATGTATTTGCTCGAACTCAACTGTTGCTCCAGTGGATATTTTTCAAACCCACGCTGGAGCAGTACTTCTCCTCTCTTCGGAAGAAGAGTTACTTCAACTACTGAAGCATGATGTCCTTGAAAAACTGAAGACTTTTGGTGTTATCCCAGTTGCACCTGAGAGCTATCAAGCTCAGAGGACTGTGTTTGTTGCCAGAATCAACAGTTTCATGAGACATAGCACAGCGAATGAAATTGTTGAGGACTTTAATACAGAGAATTCTGAATTTAGGGCTGTCGAAGCATATAAATTCTGTAAACCTAACAACAACAAGGTAACCTTAAAGTTAATACTCGAGACACCTGATGAGGCCAAACTAGTGTGTCAAAATGGCTTCATTTGTAGCATTTGCTCTGGCCAACATTCTTATCGAGATTGTAATAATAAAAATATATCCAAATGTGTCCTCTGCAATGGAAAACATCATGTTGTTTCTGCTATTTGTCCTGAAAGGAAAAAGGAAATGCAGAAAATTATTGAAGCCAAGAAACTGTCCACTTCTAAGAAGACCACTCCCCAGGCACCGCCAACGATGTCCCAAATTTCCTTCCCAGCTCTGCCTGGATCAAGTGGGACTCCTCAGGTCTCTACCAATGGCTCCAATGTTTGGAATTCTGCCCCTCTTGGAGCGCCCCACCTACAACATACACAAATGCAACAACAAGGTTCAGTCTCATCTCCTATGTCTCAGGTATCCACAGCTGGGAATATGACGAGAGCACAACTAATGTATATGATGGCCAAAGACATAGCAGGTGGTGACATTCAACTCTGCTCTCAGGTTTTAAATGATCTGTTAATGGCTAATGGGATCACTCCCATCACTATCCCAGAAAATGTGAAGGCTATTATGACCCAGCCTTCTCATAACAAGAAGTATGTACCCTACTCTACATCTAAAAATAAGCCTAAGTCATCCCTGGCCCAGGGATCGCCCACCTCGCATACCCAGGTTGTCAACTCCCCTCAACCCGATAAGTCAACACCTGAACATAACAATGCCCCAGAAATTGGTGCCTACTCTCCCGCTATCGAAGCTGATCCTGTTGAACAGGAACTTTCCCAGGGTAACTCACCTTGCCTACCTAATTTTCCCTTGGAGCCTCCACAGTCTCCCATTAACTCTCACGAGCCTCTGCTTCCCGTAACTGGGAATATCATACCTCAGTTTTCTGATGATGACTCTAACGATTCTAATGAGTCTGTTAATATTACCACCTCTAGTGAAGATGATGGCATTTATAATACACAAGCAACTACGCAGAAGTTCCCTCCTTCCCTTGACGAGTCCAGCAGGGAAAGTGTGGATATCAAACACGACATTACTTGCAGGCGTTCAGACCGCAGTACACGAGCGAAGTGCAAGAAATAATGGGGATTACAATTTTCCAACTTAATGTTCAACATTTCTTTAATAACCGTTACCTCCTTGAGGTTGAACTACATAATTACAATCCCGATGTTATACTCTTGAACGAGACAGCTGCAAGAGTTGATCAACATATTAAATTACGTGGTTACTCTACTGTGGAGAAATCGAGAGGACCCTTTAGTGGTATAGCCATCTTAGTTAAATTAGGCTATACATTTAAAAATATTCATGTTGATGAAGATAACATTCTTGCAATAGAAATGGCAACGTCTCATGGACAACTAGTGATAGGAACTGGATATTTTCCCCCGAGACAACAATATATAGAGTTAATTCCTCTACATAGGATATTAAGCAGAAATATTCCAACAATTCTAGCAGGAGATTTTAATGCTCATCACCCTGCCCTCTTCAACTGTGGAGCTGGTATTCCACTGGGTGACTTAAAAGGAAAACAACTATTTAATATCATGACAGCTAGAAACTTGTCATTTCAAGGCCCATTCTTTAAATCGTACATTGGACCTCATCCAGGGGCACCAGATATAGTACTGACAGAGACTGACATCTTTCACTGTCGTATATCTCCTGGTGGAAACGTAGGATCTGACCATATCCCTGTTATAATACAACTACAAACTTCTCCATTTAGAATACCTGTACCTCCTAAACCCAATCTTAACACCCTAGGATTTGACCCCTTCAGGGCATTTCTGGGTGACGATGAAATTGTGTCATTGGAAACTCTACCTTCCACTGCAATTGATGATGCAATCAGGTCCCTGCATAATCGAATAATTGAAGCTACTAATGCAACTTGTCAATTAGCTTCCACAAAGATATACCAACAATATAAACCTACTAGGGAAATTAGAGACAATTTAAGAAATTATCAAGCAGAATGTCGAAGGCATCTTCAAACGCGACAACCACCAGCAGCTACACTGCACCGACTAAGGCAAGAATTAATTAACATGATTAGTCATCACAAACGGGACTTATGGAAATTGCTAGTTCTTAAAGCTAATCAGTATAAACGTGAACCAGCAAAATTTTGGAGTAAGATCCGACAACTTTTAGGGGCAAAGCACAAGGCTCCTAACTACCTAGTTCATACCTTCAAACCATACCCCCGGCCGGGATTGAACCCGCGGTCATAGAGTCTCAAAACTCCAGCCCGACTCTATGACCGCGGGTTCAATCCCGGCCGGGGGTATGGTTTATTTGCAATCGTGTCATTACGATTTCTTAAGTCATACCTTCACTGATGAGGATGATGATGTTGAAATTAAACTTGACGATCCACAGGACCAGGCTAATTTGATGGGTGATGTATGGGAGAAAATTCTCTCCCACAATAACAGTCGTCAATTTAACAATAATCATTATCAGTTGGTAAATGAATGGAGAGATGAGAACTTGGATGATCTACAACCACTACCTTCTATCGATACTTCAACTCTTGAAGATACCCACCCGCTTACTAGACCTATTACATTACTAGAGATGAGTCAGGTTATTGGAAGAATGCGAAATAGAGCCCCTGGCCTCTCTGGAATAACAATGAAACAAATAAAGTTCCTACCCAGAAATTGTAAACAGTCTTTGGTCAATATCTTTAATGCCATCTTGGCCTCAGGACATTTTCCAGTGGTTTTTAAGACTGCTAGGATGATCTTTCATGGTAAGCTCAATAAATACATCCACCAACCTGGGAACTATAGACCTATATCTTTACTTGAAGTCACTGGAAAAGTTCTTGAGAAGGTCATTTCCAACAGATTGAACTACTATATGGAGTTTAATCACTTTTTTACTGAAAAACAATTTGGCTTTAGAACACAGAGGTACCAATCATGCAATAAATGTTATTTTCGATACTGTAGCAAGTCTAAAACATCAGGGCAATCTTGCCTTAATTGCCACCAGAGATGTTCATAAAGCTTTTGATAGCTTATGGCATGATGGCCTTATATACAAACTCATTGACCTACCAGACCATAACTGGACTTTTCTCAGATTAATATATAATTTCTTAACTCAAAGAAAAATCATTCCCACCTTTCATGGCAGGTCGACAGAGCCTTTTATACCGACAGCTGGTGTCCCACAAGGTTCTTGTCTAAGTCCAATTCTGTTCAACATTTATGTGAATGACCTTCCTCAACCAGAGTTTAATGACACAATTGTGACACAGTTTGCAGATGATGTTATTCATGTCGTCTCATCAACTCCAGTAACAGGAAAATACAAGTATGAGAGAGTCATAGAAAAAATGAATATTGAACTTAGTAGAACATCTAATTGGGAAAAGAAATGGAGAATTACGACTAATCCTGACAAGGTCCTTGTTAGCACGATAGGATGTTTTGCATCAACTATTGAAGATAAAGGAGGTATCTCCATCAGAGGTACACCTGTAGCCATTAGAAACCCTAACAAGATTTTGGGATATGAAATAGACAGGCTGCTCCACTCAACATCTCATGTAACTAAAAAGATCAACATAGCCAAAGCCGGTCTTAGCAGTCTCTTTCGATTCAATCAAGCCCCTCAACATGTCAAAAAACATCTGTATAAAATGATAAGACCTATACTCGAATACCCTTGTGTCCCAATGTCATTAACAACAAAGACCAACATGCTACGGTTACAAAGGGTCCAGAATAGAGCTCTTCGCTTCATTACCAATACCAGGAGGAGAGACAGAGTTAAAATGGAAAATTTACACATACAACAAGATATTACTGCCATAAATGTACGTCTTGACACCCTAAAAAAGAAAACTCTATACAATGCAAGAACTATACATGCCAGATAGAGAACATCCTATACAAGTGGTAAATACCACGGAATATATCATCAATACTCCTCCTCACAGGACTCAAAGAATGACTCTCCCACAGAGGGTCTGTCGTTTTATCCATAAAGATGATTATCATCGACCCATGATATTGAGCAACCTCCCTGATGAAGAAGATTGGGTAACACCAGAACCCTTCTATGTATACTGAGAAAATCATCGCCCCCAACTAGGGAGACATCTTATATAACAATCTAATGTAAAAATTATGCTATTTATTATGGCTGGACACCACCTGTAAAAAGCCATTGTCACGTAATTCTATAAACTGGCCAGAACATTATTGCCTTCATTGTCGCATAAATATCCGTTGTGCAATCGCAAAAAAAAAAAAAAAAAAAAAAGCAATTCCAACTTGTATAATTACTACCAATTCAGAGTCATGTACTTATATATCTGTTATATCTATGTGACTCTGATGGGTTAGTATTATACCCCTTAAAGAATATCTTAACATTTCACATACACTTTTTAAATTACACCAAAGTGGTTGGGCCACTTACCTTTTATATCCTACCTCTCTCCCTCCTCCCACCCTTTTCCAATATTTCTATCCTTACCCATCCTTCTTCCTTACCCATCTTACCAAAGCTCTGGTCATAAGAAGAAGAAGAAGTGGAAGGACCACTCATCACCTCGTTGCATGGGAGGCCTTCCATCGAAAAATGATATGGTGATATCAACAAGATGTGGAAAAAGACACAGGTACAGTTCAGGACATTAGGCAAAACATTTCACCCTTAGGACTGAAGTAGCCACTCGTGGCAAAAACGTTTCCTCCATTAAATGTCCTAAACTCTACATAAGTATCTTTTTCCACAGGCCTTACATCGTTACAGTGGTTCAGGGTGGGGGGGGGATGGCTCCAACCCCCAGAAAGAGTGAGCCACAGCACATGGAGCCATACTGTGTTAAAGAAATCTACTTACTACTACCACCTCACCCTCTTTCCCTACATATATATATGTTCATATACTATATGTATTCGATTGACATAGTCCCTGGTGGGCGAAAACTGCCTTAATAAATGTCCCGGCAAGAGCCTGTGTGTCCATTTACCTAACAAATCCTCGTTAAGTACTGAAGGCGAGACTTCGACGGTTACATATATATCACCCCTATGAAGTCAACATATATTTAGCTTTTAAACAAATAATATTTCACCTATTTCATTTTAAGTACTGAGCTATTGATTCCTCCCTCATCCTGGGTAGCTAAAGCCAGGAAAGAAAGTTTTGAGATTTGAAGAGTGCTCAGACCTGGTATGTCACTCAGGCTTCTTGTCGACAAAAATAAAAATGAAAAAAAATAAGAATCTACCAAATGAAGTGAAGCAGCTCAAATAAACAATACCACCAACAGAAGTAAAGTTAGTCAGGGAAATATATGCCGTATGTACTCATAAACATTGATGTGAAATTATATGCTAAACAACAATTACGAGACGTGGACAGTCTCAGTGGGCCATGACATGGTGTTGCGGTAAGGCCATGACATGGTGTTGCGGTAAGGCCATGACACGGTGTTGCGGTACGGCCATGACAGTGTTGATGAGCGGCCATGACAGTGCTGTGGTGCGGCCATGAAAGTGTTGTGCTACGGCTAAGTAATTTCTCATTTACTGTAGACACATTTTCTCAATTGATAATTATGTTAGTACGTGCCACATCCTCGCTGTTCATCAAGTTGTGAACAGTAAAAGGACACAAGTGCAACTATTGTGACATTTATTGTGGCAACGTTTCGCTCTCCAGGAGCTTTATCAAGCCATTAATGGCTTGATAAAGCTCCTGGAGAGTGAAACGTTGCCACAATAAATGTCACAATAGTTGCACTTGTGTCCTTTTACTTTACATATTGTCGGTAATTCTACCAACTTTATTACAAGTTGTGAACAGCAGTGTGTTTCAAGTTCTCCATACCCTCGCTGATCATGTTATGAACTAGGCCGTTCACCAAAATTCTCCATACTCTCGCTGGTCATCACATTGTGAACAGTGTGTTCACCAAAGTTCTCCTGGAATTCAAGTAGCATCACTAGTGGCAACTCCAAAATGATGGAGCCCCTTGAAGTTTAGGTGTCTCCAGGGAGTGCTTGGTCGCCAGCTTGTGATAAGTTAGATGTAGGAGTCCCCTGTGAGCGTCCCCCTCGGCCAAGTGTAGCCCACTAGCTAGTAGTCTTATCTTGCGCCATTATGGAGACACCCACACCTCCAGGATAATGAATGTATGAGCCACCAGTGATACATGTCGACGGCAGCAGTAAGAGGTCTACACCCACGGGTTAAGTACCATCTCCTCTACCTCGGTACTAAACTTTCCACTTCTTACTCCTACTGTGTTTTATTATTTTGCTGCTTTTCTTTTTGTTAATTAATTTGTGATACCTTCGTTGGTTTTGTTAGTGTTATCTGGAGGTTACCTGGAGGTTATTCCGGGGATCAACGCCCCCGCGGCCCGGTCCATGACCAGGCCTCCCGATGGATCAGGGCCTGATCAACTAGGCTGTTACTGCTGGCCGCACGCAGTCCAACGTACGAGCCACAGCCCGGCTGATCCGGCACTGACTTTAGGTATATGTCCAGCTCTCTCTTGAAGGCAGCCAGGGGTTTATTGGCAATTCCCCTAATGCTTGATGGGAGGCTGTTGAACAGTTTTGGGCCCCGGACACTTATGGTGTTTTCCCTTAGTGTACCAATGGCGCCCCTACTTTTTATTGGGGGCATTTTGCATCGCCTGCCCAGTCTTTTACTTTCGTAGGGAGTGATTTCTGTGTGCAGATTTGGGACCATTCCTTCCAAGATTTTCCAAGTGTAGATTATGATATATCTCTCCCTCCTGCGTTCCAACGAGTACAAGTCAAGTGCTTCCAAGCGTTCCCAGTAGTTAAGGTGCTTGACAGAACTTATACGTGCAGTAAAGGATCTCTGTACACTCTCTAGATCTGCGATTTCACCTGCTTTGAATGGAGGTGTTAATGTACAGCAGTATTCCAGCCTAGAGAGAACAAGTGATTTGAAAAGGACCATCATGGGCTTGGCATCTCTCGTTTTGAAAGTTCTCATTATCCATCCTATCATTTTCTTTGCACGTGCGATCGTGGCACTGTTGTGATCCTTGAAAGTGAGATCCTCAGACATTACTACTCCCAGGTCCCTTACATTATTTTTCCGCTCTATTGTATGGCCGGAGTCAGTAGTATATTCTGTTCTAGTTATTATCTCCTCCAGTTTTCCATAACGGAGTAGTTGGAATTTGTCCTCATTGAACATCATATTGTTTACCGTTGCCCAATGGAAAACTTTGTTTATATCTTCTTGGAGGTTAACCGCGTCCTCAGCAGATGACAGCCTCATGCAGATCCTAGTATCATCCGCAAAGGATGATACGGTGCTGTGGTGTATATCTCTGTTTATGTCTGATATGAGGATAAGGAATAAGATGGGGGCGAGTACTGTGCCTTGTGGAACAGAGCTCTTCACTATGGCAGCCTCCGATTTAACTCTGTTGACCACTACTCTTTGTGTTCGATTTGTTAGGAAGTTGAAGATCCATCTCCCCACTTTCCCAGTTATTCCTTTAGCACGTATTTTATGGGCTATTACGCCATGATCGCATTTGTCAAATGCTTTTGCAAAGTCTGTGTATATTACATCTGCATTCTGATTTTCTTCCAGGTGCATCCAAGGCCATGTCATAGTGAACCAGTAGTTGTGATGTTTTTTTTTTTTTTACTTTTTTTTTTTATTGCTGCAGCTGTTTTCATTCCGAATGCCGGTGGGCAACTAGGTGGGCACAGGTGAACGACCCCACACAGGTTTAGCGCTTTACATTAATATATTCTTAATACACTAATGGCGAAGTGACCCACACGGATTTAACGCTTCTTTCGACTGTAATACCAATCTTGTTGCAGTTGTTATATCTGACGCTAGTGACACTGTTCTTACAGTTTTTCTCGCCCTTCTTACGCCTGCTTATATTACTCTGCCTCGTCATTCCTTAACCATTTTCTCCCCACCTGTAGCTGCTGCCGCCGCCGCCGTTCTCACTATTCTTAACCGGCAGCCTCTTGCTACCCTTCTTCCCCATCTCCCTCAGCCAGTCTCCATCACTTCCAGTGCCTCGTAAAACTGTCGATCACTCTAACAACTTCCCAGCAGCAGAGGGACACAACTAGCGGTTATTCTGTGGGTCGCTTACCTTCCCTCTGTGATGTTCAAAGTTTATTCTCTATAAGGATTACAATGCTGAGTTTACAGAATTTGATTATTGTGTGGTTTACATGTAGTAAAATAATAATTACAGAGTGTACCACTAGAACACCTAGCATGGCTAGGCATTTCGGGCAGACTTAGATTAAATCTTAAGTTTAAAATATTACAAAATTATGAGGTAAGTTGGTGTTATGACCAAGGTCATAATGAGATTAATTTATATGTATTGTCCACTTAATATTATACTCGGGGTTTCTTTAATATTAGCTAAATTAAAGATTCCACTAGTTTATAATATTATCTGATTTAGGAATATACCCGGGTATGATGTATATACATATATAATGTTGAGTAATGTGTTAGGTAGGTACATCTGGCTAAGGTTTATAACAAGGTATGTCCATTGGTGGGTAGTTCGCACCGCTCTACCCTCTCCCCCTTTTGACGAGTTGATGTCATGAAGGGATTAACTGTATATGGCAGTTCACTCTCTCCGCCTTATTCTCACTTGGATAGAGAATTGTGTTATTGAAACTCCTGAACCAGCTTGTGGTTTATTGTGAAGTCTGCGGACAATTATATACTGTTACCTTCAGGTTACGATGTGACGACCAATGTCAAGCTTAGAATTTTGTGATATACATGTATTCCTTATGCCAGGGAGTTACTCAGTGAAAGTGTTAATTCTCAATATATGTACTTGCACACAAGTAATGTTACTACTGAGGAAGCAGTAATATTCCTCTGATCATTATCAAGTATAGTGACCACAGTCTCCAGAGGGGGTCTATGATGTACATTTTATTTAAGAGTTCTCTTGTGTGAAGGAAAGTTTCTGACAGTGATATTTAATAGATATTTATGAATATCTAAAGTATTTAAACTTCTAAATAAAAAGAAACCAGAAAAGACTGAGTAACTATTATTTGTGCCTTACATTTCTAAGTTTGGAACCATATCCTCTCATTCTATGAAGTGTGTTGTTACGGAGTGCACTAACCTGGCTAAAGATTAAGATTCGAACCGTAACAGTTGGTATTATGGCTAAGTGACTAAATACTAGTTTGTGAGTTTAGCAATGTGAATGCTTTTGTTTTGGCACTATACATAGTTTCAGTATTGGAGTATCACAGGCCAACTTATGACTAGTTAAGATTCATTATTTTGAGATTGAGATTGATATTTCTGTTTATGGTCAAATGGGTGAGTAAGTGTTAACCACCAAGTGGTATTCGTGTAATTAGTTGACAGGGTGTATCAGGGAGATAAGATGTTTTCTGATGGTAGTTTTGAAGGTGATGAACGTGTCTGCAGTTTTAGAATTTTCAGGTAGGGTGTTCCAGATTTTAGGGCCTTTGACATACATTGAATTTTTGTAAAGGTTTAGTCGGACACGGGGAATGTCATAGAGATGTTTATGTCTGGTGTTGTGTGCCTGTGGGTTCTATCACAACTATCAAGAAAGCGTTTTAGGTCAAGGTTAATATTGGAACTTAAGGTCCTGTAGATGTAGACTGCACAGTAGTAAGTGTGGATGTACTGAACAGGGAGTAAGTTTAGATCTATGAAGAGTGGGGGGGGGGGTGTTGCCAGGGATGGGATTTAGTGATTATTCTTACTGCGGCTTTGTTGGGTTATTATTGGCTTTAGGTGTGTTGCTGCAGTTGAACACCAAGCACAGATAGCATAGGTGAGGTATGGATATACAAGTGAATGTTGGTCACCCACCAGCCCTCACCCACCACCAGCTGCCAGGGTACTGCTCATCAGCTCGTCATACTACTACCATACCTATCCTGCTATCACCAATAGCAACCCTGCTACCACCAAACGATCCTACCACCGCTACACCCACACTGCCACCACCACACCCACACTGCCACCACCACACCCACACTGCCACCACCATACCCACACTGGCACCAACCATACCCACACTGCCACCAACCATACCCACACTCCCACCAACCATACCCACACTCCCACCAACCATACCCACACTGCCACCACCACACCCACACCAAACATACCCACACTGCCACCACCACACTCACACTGCCACTACCATACCCACACTGCCACCACCATACCCACACTGCCACCACCATACCCACACTGCCACCAACCATACCCACACTGCCACCACCACACCCACATTGCCACCAACCACACCCACACTGCCTCCACCACACCCACACTGCCTCCACCACACCCACACTGCCTCCACCACACCCACACTGCCACCAACCATACCCACACTGCCACCAACCATACCCACACTGCCACCAACCATACCCACACTGCCACCAACCATACCCACACTGCCACCAACCATACCCACACTGCCACCAACCATACTCACACTGCCACCAACCATACTCACACTGCCACCAACCATACCCACACTGCCACCAACCATACCCACACTGCCACCAACCATACCCACACTGCCACCAACCATACCCACACTGCCACCAACCATACCCACACTGCCACCAACCATACCCACACTGCCACCAACCATACCCACACTGCCACCAACCATACCCACACTGCCACCAACCATACCCATTCTTCTACCACCATATTCACCATACTACCAACTTTAGTTTATACATTTATCACATCCTCAGCTTTTCTCCTTCACTACCACCATCCTTCCATTTCCACTGTTGTACAGGTCAGCCTGAGAGATAGTGTTTACCACCTAATAACTTCAGCTATCTTGGAATTAAATTTATGAAGCAGTGCTGTTATTGATTCAGTATCACTCGTTCGTGGTTACAATAATATAAAATACTGCTCGTGGACGCTAGTACACCAAACGGGGATTAGAACTAAATTAGCTCAGAGACACCCACACCACTGATTGTTCTCGGCTCAAGATAAGACACCTAGCTCTGCTGGGTGCTTGATTCTTATGGAATTTCGTGGCCCTGTGGGTTAGAGCGTCATGTGTGATTTTCGCTCACCATAAGGCGGGCTAAAACGACATGGGTTCGTATCCTCGGCTAGTCGCTGTGTTGGTAATGATTCAATACAACTCGTTCGTTACTATAATATATATATATATATATATATATATATATATATATATATATATATATATATATATATATATAAAACCACGAATCACTTCACTATTAAAAATAACGTATCTGAAATATTGAGCTGGTATCACCCCTTTGCACCAGCTAGATGAATAATCTCTTACCTGACACAGTAATCTAATAATCATTGATCGTAGTGGTTATAAGATACCTCTAATTTTCCTTGAGAGTTTTCCTAAATATTGTGTTGTGTAGATTAGCTATGAGAAAAAAACGTTAATATATGAAATGGCTAATATTTTTAAAGACGTAACTCAGCCCAATGACTCACTGTCACCTCAGCAGTCCTGGTCCCCTTTCGCCTCCGCTCGCAGGATGAGCTGCGGTACACAACAAGCTAGTCACTAGGGAGCCACAAAATAAAAAGTATCGCTAAATGTTTATTAAGCAGAGCCATCAGTTGTTAATCGACGTGTGTAATTGTAACTAGGCGAGTAAAACTAGATGAGTGACTCACGAAATCGTAATGACACGATTGCAAACAAACCATACATACCACATATCTTACACCAACTGAAAACACTTCTGGAGTAGAGGCACAGTCACTGGCCTCCACTCCAGAACAACAGATATTAGAGCCAGCAAATAAAACCCTCCTAAATTCTATCAATATAACGACATTTATCTTTGCAAACATACAGGGTCTCAAGACGTCAACAAACAAAATTCCTTACATCAAGGGACTGCTCACGGAGTCAAATACAATGTTCGCAGCGTTCACAGAGACCCACATAAAGGATCATTTTGACAACGAAATATGGATCCCAGGTTATAACCTATTCAGATGCGAAAGACTAAACAGGCAACAAGGGGGAAAGGGAGGGGGGGGGGGTGGCTTGTACATCACAGAGTCGCTCATTTGCTCAGAACTGCTAAACACCTCAAATCATATAGTTGAACTTTTGGCAGTAAAGACTGAAAACCAAAACCTTGTCATTGTGGTGGTATACAAGCCTCCGGTTGCAACTTCCCAGCAATTCCAGGAAGAGCTTTTGAAAATTGACCACTGTCTGGAAAAATGAACCAATTCCTGCCCCAAACATCTAGCTACTGGGAGATTTCAACCTGAGACACCTAAAATGGAGGAGTGTAGCAAATAATATTTTAGCAAAGATCACCCCATGAGGCAGCTCGTAAGAAAATTCACACACACACAAGCTATCAAATATCTGCACCAAATTCACCTTAAACCAGCAAATATTAAAGGCTACAAGACTAGAAAATACGCTGGACCTCATCTTCACTAACAGCGACGATCTGATACGTAATATAACCGTATCAAAGACAATACACTCAGATCACAACATAATAGAGGTACAGACATGTATGCACAGGGCTTCTGATCAGCAAAATGTGATCAGTCATGAGGGTGTCTTCACAAAATTCAACTTCGATAACAAAAACATACAAAGAGAACAAGTCAGCCATATCCTAAATGAAACAAGCTGGGTAGATATCCTAAACAACGCAGATCCGAACCTTTGCCTAGAAAAAAATTAACTGTGTGGTTCTCGAGGTCTGCTCAAGGCACATTCCATTAAGAAAAAGAAAGAGAAGATATCAACTAGAAAGAGAAAGACGCTCCCTCTACAAACGAAGGCGAAGAATTAGAGCTGCTGAGAGGGGCCAATTTATCTGAAATATGAAGGGAGGCACTGGTCAGTGAAATAGCAAATTTCAAGCTTAAGCTGTAGGAATCTTACACGAGACAAGAATCTCAGGAAGAACTAAGAGAGATAAGGGAAATTGTAAAAAAATCCAAAATACTTCTCTTATGCCAAATCTAAAGGAAAAACAACATCCAGTATAGAGTCCCTGCTTATGCGAGATGGGACATACACAGATGACAGCAAAGAAATGAGTGAGATACTAAAGTCCCAATACGATTCCCAAAATCTGGTCATCTCAAAAATCTCGGATATTATCCTACCACAAGACTTTGAAAAGGCAATAAATGACATACCCATGCACTCTGCCCCAGGCCCAGACTCATGGAACTCTATGTTCATCAAAAACTGCAAGAAGCCCTTGTCATGTGCATTCAGCATTCTGTGGAGAGGGAGCATGGACACAGGGGTCATTCCACACTCGCTAAAAACGATAGACCCACTCTACAAAGATAGCAGTAAAGAAATTACAAATAACTACAGACCGATAGCACTAACATCCCGTATCATAGAAGCCTTTGAAAGGGTTCTAAGAAGCAAGATCGCCAACCACCTAGTTACCCATCAATTACACAACCTAGGGCAACACGGGTTTAGAGCAGGTCGCTCCTGCCTGTCCCAACTACTGGATCACTAAGACAAGGTCCTGGATGCTATAGAGGATAAACAAAATGCATCTATAGTATACACAGACTTTGCAAAAGCCTTCGACAAGTGTGACCATGGTGTAATAGCGCACAAAATGCGTGATAAAGGAATAACAGGAAAAGTTGGTAGATGGATCTATAACTTCCTAATAGAACACAAAGAGTAATAGTAAACAGAGTAAAGTCCGTGGCAGTTATGATGAAAAGCTCTGTTCCACAAGGCACATTACTCTCTCCCATCTTATTCCTCTTCCTCATATCTGACACAGACAGGGATATAAAACATAGCTCCGTGTCTTCCTTTGCGAATGACACCCGAATTTCCATGACAGTGACCTCCATCGAAGACACCGCAAGACTCCAAGCGGACATCAACCAAATCTTCAAATGGCCACTCAAAACAATATGAAATTCAATGAAGAGAAATTTCAACTACTCAGATATGGAAAACTTGAGGAAATTAAAACCATCTGGGTATATAACAAATTCTAACCATACAATAGAGCGAAAAAGAAATGTGAAGGACCTAGGAGTGATAATGTCAGAGGATCTCGCCTTCAAAGACCACAACAATGTATCTACTGCACCTGCTAGCAAAATGATAGGATGGATAATGAGAACCTTCAAAACTAGGGATGCCAAGCCCATGATGATTCTCTTCAAATCGCTTACTCTCTCTAGGCTGGTATACTGCTGTACATTAACTACTCCCTTCAAGGCAGGCGAAACTGTTGACCTGGAGAGTGTACTAAGAAATTTCACGGGACACGTAAGTACGATAAGGCACCTAAATTACTGATTTGTATTCCCTGGAATGCAGGCGAGAGAGATACATGATATATACTTCGAAAATCCTAGAGGGATTAGTACCAAACTTGCACACGAAAATCACTCCCTATGAAAGGAAAAGACTCGGCAGGAGATGCAACATTCCCGCAATGAAAAGTAGGGGCGCCACGAGTACACTGACAGACAACACAATAAGTGTCAGGGACCCAAGATTGTTCAACTTCCTCCCAGCATACATAAGGGGGATTACCAATTGATCCCTGGCTTTCTTCAAGAAGGCACTGGACAAGCACCTAAAGTCAGTGCTGACCAGCCGGGTTTGTACGTCAGTTTGCGTGCGACCAGTAGTAACAGGCTGGTTGATCAGACCCTGATCCACCACGAGGTCTGGTCTCAGACCGGTCTGCGGGGGTGTTCACCCCCAAAACCCTTTCCAGGTATACCACGGGCGGGGATAGAACCCGCGGTCAGAGCGTCATAAAACTCGAGACCGACGCACAACTAAGCGAGCACAACTAGACGAGCACAACTAGACGAGCACTAGCTGAGCACAACTAGATGAGTACTACTAGGCTAGTACGACTAGCCGAGTACAACTAGGTGAGTACAACTAGGTGAGTACAACCAGGCGAGTACAGCTTGGGGAACACAACTAGACGAGCAGAACCAGAGGAGTACAACTCGAGGAGTACTGCTGTGTCAGGGCTGTCAGAGCAAGGGTGACCGTCACTAATTAAACAGTTAAAGACACCAGAGAAACTTCAGAGATTCTCAGACTGTTCCAAGCACTGGGAGGACTCACCTACCAGGAGTGATCCAAGCACTGGGAGGACTCACCTACCAGGAGTGATCCAAGCACTGGGAGGACTCACCTACCAGGAGTGATCCAAGCACTGGGAGGACTCACCTACCAGGAGTGATCCAAGCACTGGGAGGACTCACCTACCAGGAGTGATCCAAGCACTGGGAGGACTCACCTACCAGGAGTGATCCAAGCACTGGGAGGACTCACCTACCAGGAGTGATCCAAGCACTGGGAGGACTCACCTACCAGGAGTGATCCAAGCACTGGGAGGACTCACCTACCAGGAGTGATCCAAGCACTGGGAGGACTCACCTACCAGGAGTGATCCAAGCACTGGGAGGACTCACCTACCAGGAGTGATCCAAGCACTGGGAGGACTCACCTACCAGGAGTGATCCAAGCACTGGGAGGACTCGCCTACCAGGAGTGATCCAAGCACTGGGAGGACTCACCTACCAGGAGTGATCCAAGCACTGGGAGGACTCACCTACCAGGAGTGATCCAAGCACTGGGAGGACTCACCTACCAGGAGTGATCCAAGCACTGGGAGGACTCGCCTACCAGGAGTGATCCAAGCGCTGGGAGGGCTCACCTACCAGGAGTGATCCAAGCACTGGGAGGACTCACCTACCAGGAGTGATCCAAGCGCTGGGAGGGCTCACCTACCAGGAGTGATCCAAGCGCTGGGAGGACTCACCTACCAGGAGTGATCCAAGCACTGGGAGGTTTCACCTACCAGGAGTACTCCAAGCACTAACCTACCAGGAGAGACATTTCAATGTAAACTTTATGAATTTAAAGGAAGGAATGACGGCATAACCATTGCATCAAGCAGAGTGGGTGTCGCCCAAGAGTGAACACAATTTACAAAACTGAACTCCATCAGATATTTGTATGCCAATGGTCCCACCGGCTTAATTCCATCCTAAATTAAAGAAAATGAAATATTACAATATTAACTTCACAAGAAACACAAGAGAAATTAGAGACAAATATCTGAATTTTAAAGATGGTTAATCTGTAAGATATACCTCGTATCTCAAGAGCACAAGAGACAGAAATTAAAAAAAAAATCTTGCATGGACTGGGTGGCGGGAGCGTTGATCCCCGGAACGACCTCCAGGAAGACTCCAGGAAGGTAGATAAGAGTGCTGAACATTTACTACGATAAACTTCCTTCATATTACTGATGGCACACGACTATCAAGAGCTAGTTTCTTCCATCTCCTGGTGGCTTATTTTGCACTGTTGATGGTATACAATACCGACAAGTTGATGAATAAGATATTTATAAGACTTGGATATCTTTTCTGCCGGAAGATTTATCCAGTATTCTTCAATCGAATACTGGAGACTATAACTCTGTATTCGACTGAAGAAGCCTGCTGCTTAGGCGAAACGTGTCGGCTATAAAGATACCAAGGTGCTGCACATGTGTCTTAAATATCAAACTGCTGTGAATCCTCATGAAGGTAGGATAGAACCTCCATGGATTGGCAGTACATACTCACCAATCAACTTTCTAGCAATGAAAATTACAATATTGGCGAGGAAACGCCTAACCCTTGAGGTCAGAGATGGATGAGGACAATCAGACGTTTTCTGATGAGCTTCAGGTTAACTCCATTTCCATGAAAAGGAACTCGTCACTTCCCTAAAGAGAGGAGGAAACAAGAATCCGAGATGAAGAGTAGAAGCCGCAATATCGTGGCTGAAAAGCTTCACAAATAACCCGCACGTAGGAGAGGAAACTTATGACTACGTTTCGGTCCGTCCTGGAAGAACATTATTATGTCAAGAGTTTTAACTTAAACAACGGTCCAAGACCGAAATCTCGTCAAGTTTCCTCTGCTAAGTGCGGGTTATTTGTGAAGAGCTCGAGATTTTGCCTCACGATGTCTAGGACCCTTGGGGAAATAACCCAGCAAGACAACCCCCTGGGAGGAAGGGTAGGTGCAGCTGCTACGTGAGGCGCCACAGAGACTAACATCAGCACAGACAGGTCGTAAATCTTTCACACATTACTGACGATGGTTTGCGGAGGATCACTTTATGACAGATTAAGAACCCAACGAGACACTAAGAATATTATGGTCGGTTTCCACCCGTTTTTGTGTGCACTTACCGAGCTGTGAGAGAAATGGTAGAACTCCAGCTCTTGGACAAGGCTTCTAACCTTCAGTCGAGAGAAATGGTTGGTACCCCATCTACTGAACTCGCTATCTAATTTTGAATCAATGTAAAATATATCTCTCACAAATACACTAAGTGTGGACCCGGTGTCTCTATGACTCAGTATGTTCTGGTTTCATCTATCCCGAAATATTCCCCAGGTCTACTCTGTCGTCGCCTCAGTTTATTCCAGGACCAATCAAGTGTCAAACTTCTCAATTTTTTTTCGGGGGGGGGGGGGGGAGGGGGGCTTTAATATGTTAGGTGAGGAATGGTCTGATGTCGAGTTAATTCCGGGTTTAGGTTTCTCGAGGAATCACATCGGTAAGATATTTTCTGGACCGCTAGTACAGGCTGCCCATGTCTTAAAAAATAAGTAAAATGTTCTTGAAGTTAAGTGAACTTAACAGCTGTGACATCACCAAGACGAGTAATTGGGTAGCTTTAAAATTATGGGCCAGCAAGCCTGTTAGATATGTTGAAAATAGTATAAAATACCGACAACTTGATTAAGACACTAGTGCAACAGTTGGGTATCTATTTTTGAAACGTTCCCCTAACAGTAGGCTTCTTCAGTCAAGACAAAGATCACAACAGCCAGGAAGATGATGGGGTGGGTACTGAGGACTTTCTAAACAAGGGAAATAATGCCGATGGTGACACTCTTCAAATCGCTAGTGCTCCCTCACTTAGAATATTGCTCAGTGCTGACGGCTCCGTTCAAAGCAGGAGAAATATCGGAGCTGGAACAAATACAGAGATCGTTTACGGCTCACATTGAGCCAGTAAAGCACCTAAACTACTGGGAACGCCTTCAAGTCACTGGAGCGGAGGAGAGAGAGATACATAATATATACCTGGAAAGTACTCGAGGGTCTGGTCCCAAATCTGCACACTGCCATAACATACTGGAGTGAGAGATATCGGAGGAAGTGTAAAAGAAACTCAGTGAGGAGCAGGGGTGCGGTGGGGACAATAAGGGAACACTGTATCAACATCCAGGGTCCCAGACTATTCAACCTCTTACCAGAAGATATCAGAAACACGGCTGGGACAAGTGTAGAAGCCTTCAAGCGGAAACTGGACAAGTATTTTCACCAGGTGCCAGATCAACCAGGCTGTGATGGATGTGTGGGGCAGCGGGCCTCCAGCAGCAACAGCCTGGCCCATGGCCGGGCTCAGAGAGTAAAGAAACTCCCGAAACTCTTGAAAGGTATATCAAAGGTATTTCAAATACAGAGGCAGTAGATGTAGTAATGAAATGAAGATGTAATTAGTCTATCAACCTTGGTGAAATAGTATTCGAGGTGGTCAGTCCCTCAGCCTGGAAAAGAGTTCAGCTCCATGATCTGGAACGATATGATGCTGAAGTATTAGAATTTACTCTTAAATACTTTCGAAGGCGATGTAGAAGATCTCGAAGACGTTGCAGGAGGCGGAATTCACTAGTAGAAGGCAGGTTCCTCTGGAATCCAACCTTTCTTATTCGTAACTAGTAGTTACGCGTTATGTGTAAGAAGGATTGGATTCCAGAGGGACCTGCCTTCTTACCTCTACTAGTGAATACCGTCCCTTACAACGTCCTCGAGATCTTCCACCTTCCCTTCGACAGTATTTAAGAGTCCATTCCCATGCTTCAGCATCATATCTTTACAGATCATGGGGCTGAACTCTTCTCCGAGCTGAGGGACTAACCACCTCAAATACTATTTCTCCATGGTTAATAGACTGATTACGTCATCTTCATTTCACTACCACACCTGCTGCCTCTGTATTTGGCTGAAGAAGCCTACTGTGTAGGTGAAACGTTTCAATAATAAGATACCAAATTGTTGGACATGTGTCTTAATCATCAGGCCTACTAGAACTCGCTGTCAGATAAGGAGCTCATAAGGATGAGGGGAAGGGGAAATAGGGATAGAGGGAGAGTAGTTAAAGGGAGAGGTAGGGAGTAAGAGAAAGATCCTGGGCAAGACTCAGTAGGGAGGCACTGTGAGCAGCAGTCTTGCTCTCTCTACTTAGTAGTTCACGACAGATAGGCCGCTGGATTTTGAGGATCAGTGGGCATGGCGGCCACCAAGAACGGTAAACACATACAACTGTGAGGCTGTGGCAGGGTTGTGAGATGGTGGGTTTGGGATTGGGTAGAGGTTGCAGGCCTACAGCAGTGCTCGTTCATTATGCTCACCTGATGGCTGTCCTGACGTGGGCGAGGCGATGCGTGTTCGAGAAGCATGCATGCCCCAGGGCAGATAAAGTATAACTTTTTGCTTTCTCGCTACCGTGTTTGTTACTGCTATCAGAGATGCTTCTAAACATTAACGTCTCCTTAAATCTGGCTCACTGAAGACCGGCAGGACTTCATTCCATTTCATTAAATGTCTTCCTATGTTTATGCATCACGCAGACATTTTTCGGTCATTCTTGCTGCACACATGTTTATGTTTCTTGATATCCGAGAGACTTTTACTTAGTTTTCCCCAGGCATTTTTTTTTAGCAGGATCCAAAAGGGGGAATGTAGACTCTAGCCAAAGACACTGCGGAAGTAGCACTGGAACGCTGTCTCTTTCGGTGAGATCTTCGATGGAAGCGGTAGATATCATGGACAGTTTGATATCTGTGTGGTGCGTTCAGGTGTAATATTGTATTAACGTTGGTAGAATTACATGCAGTATGTTAGGTAAAAGTGTCCTTTTACCTAACAGGTGTAGTATGAAAATCATATCACATTGTCTACAGGCGTGGATGAAGTACATGGCTTAGCGAAAACATGTGAAGGACTGTAGAATGTGAGCGCATTTTTCCTTGAGGAAAGGACTAGATATATCGAGAGCTCTCACAGAGAACCCAATCAACACTCCTCTTGGTGCGCGTGTATTGATGAGAGTACAAGTGTATCATGCCGTCCTTGCTTGTGAGTTTCCTATACACTTTAAAGTCGATATCAAGTGATCTGCATACACTGTCGCCTGAGAAGTGCAGGTGGCCATTTTCTTTGAGTTCTAAGGTTAAGCCGTGATATTTTGTCTCATGACGTTTTGAATACTAAACTGTCTTGGTAACAACATCAGTATAAATGGCGTACCTAAACTGTTACGATACTTGGAATCACGGTGAGGAATTTCCTTGCTTTCAACACTCCACAAAGATGGTATCTAGCAGATACCCCCCCCCCTCATGGCATGATAACCAGGACAGGGTCACGGGGGCGTTGATCCCCGGAACACTCCCCAGATAGATATACCACGACAACCACCTGCCACTCCTCATACCTTGACAACCAAGTAACACCACCCTGCGTACCATAACCAAGTACCACCCCAAATACCTTGACAACCAGGTACCACCCCTCATAGCTTGACTACCAAGTAAAACTCCTCACACTTCGACAACCAGATACCACTCTTAAACCACGACAACCAGATACCACTCTTAAACCATGACAACCAGATACCACTCAAACCACGACAACCAGATACCACTCTTAAACCGTGACAACCAGATACCACTCTTAAACCGCGACAACCAGATACCACTCTTAAACCGCGACAACCAGATACCACTCTTAAACCGCGACAACCAGATACCACTCTTAAACCATGACAACCAGGTATCACTCTTAAACCATGACAACCAGGTACCACTCTTAAACCATGACAACCAGGTACCACTCTTAAACCATGACAACCAGGTACCACTCTTAAACCATGACAACCAGGTACCACTCTTAAACCATGACAACCAGGTACCACTCTTAAACCATGACAACCAGGTACCACTCTTAAACCATGACAACCAGGTACCACTCTTAAACCATGACAACCAGGTATCACTCTTAAACCATGACAACCAGGTACCACTCTTAAACCATGACAACCAGGTACCACTCTTAAACCATGACAACCAGGTATCACTCTTAAACCATGACAACCAGGTACCACTCTTAAACCATGACAACCAGGTACCACTCTTAAACCATGACAACCAGGTACCACTCTTAAACCATGACAACCAGGTACCACTCTTAAACCATGACAACCAGGTACCACTCTTAAACCATGACAACCAGGTACCACTCTTAAACCATGACAACCAGGTACCACTCTTAAACCATGACAACCAGGTACCACTCTTAAACCATGACAGCCAGATACCACTCTTAAACCATGACAATCAGGTACCACTATTAAACCATGACAACCAGGTATCACTCTTAAACCATGACAATCAAGTACCACCCCTTATAACTTGACTACCAGGTTACATCCCTCATACAGTGACAACGAGATACTACCCCACTTGTACTGTGACAACCAGGTGCTATTCCTCATACCTTGAGAATCAGGTGCTACTCCCCTCATACCACGAAAATCAGATACTACTCCAGAAACTCAGCGATCTACGTATAGAGAAAAAAGCTGTATAGTCACTGGAACTCTGAGAATCCAACGTACCTTGTACTCAAGAGGGAAGTTAAATCTACCATAGCAGTCTTACCTGATGTACCAAACCTAATCTGAACAAACCATACCACGGGTGGGGATAGAACCCGCGATCAGAGAATCTCAAAACTCCAGACCGTCGCGTTAGCTAACGCGACGGTCTGGAGTTTTGAGACTCTCTGATCGCGGGTTCTATCCCCACCCGTGGTATGGTTTGTTTGCAATCGTGTCATTACGATTTCGTGAGTCTAAGAACCTCAAGTAAGCCTATTGACAAAATTCCATAAGTAACAAATTTATGTATATTTATAAGTCTGTGTACAAGAGGGCTCAGGAACTGAACACTGATGATTTTAAAATTAAAATTATCCCTCCATTAGCACGCCCCACCCACACTGATGTTAACACTGGAACTAAGTAAACCCCAGTGGAAATAAAACACACTAACTAATAGGTACTCCAAGGTTAAATCCACACTGTGTATAGACACTTTTTTACGTCAATATCTTATCAATTCACATACACTTTTTAAATTACACCAAAGTGGTTGGGCCACTTACCTTTTATATCCTACCTCTCCCCCCCCCCCTCCCACCCTTTTCCAATATTTCCATCCTTACCCATCCTTCTTCCTTACCCATCTTACCAAAGCTCTGGTCATCAGAAGAAGAAGAATAACTTCACTGTGCCCTCAGGACCATTGTATTTTTTGTGCGAAATTGTATAGAAAAACTAACTTCAACGCTCCTCTACTTTGCTGGTTCAACTACGCAAGTCTCCTCTCTCTCTTATTTCTACCTTTCAGTAGTATGAACCCTGATGGGCGAAACATCTCTCCGAGATTCCAGCATGTTGCACATGCGTCTCATTCATCAACTTATTGGTATTACATAAGTGTGATATAATTATTATTGTTATACTCATGGATAAACACTAAGAATTGTACAGCTTCTGGGAAATTGGATACAATCAGTTTTAATAAAAAAAAGGGAAGGCGTAACACCGTGACAAATAACCAGAGGACAGGAGAAAATTAGGACGATGTTTCGGTCCGACTTGGACCATTAACTAGTCGCAAACGGACATAAACGTAATAAAAAATTTCCTTCTCTTATATTTTGGCTATATGCATGCACTTTTAATACAAGGAAAAGGGATCTCTAATTACCTGAATCAAGAGCCCTTCATCTGCATAAAGGCACCCACCTTGACGGGAATCAAAGCCATGAAAGCTGATCAAGGGGAAACAATATTCATTATAGCAAGAATAATTTCCAGGATCAAATGTAAATCTGATTTACAAACTTTGCAGTTCATCAAACTCAAACAAAGACGCTAACGAAATTTCACACCACCAAGTAAAACTCTTAAATTGACTTGCCAAGGTACCACCTCCCTAATTAAAGTTCACCCAAGACAAACTTTTGTGTCATAGAACTCCGAACTAAGTCTAGAAACACCAGAATCCAGGGAAATTGCTGTAATCTGGTTGATCTGTACACCTGGGAGCTCTGAAAACGGGAACAGAGGCCCTGAATCTAGGAGCTTTAAAGAGTTTATTAACATGAGAATGGGATCAGAATAAGTGGCAGCAAATACCATGGTTGTTGCTAGCTCCTGCTTGTGGAAGGTAGTAGATGCCATGGTTGTTGCTAGGTCCTGCTTGTGGAAGGTATTAGATGCCATGGTTGTTGCTAGCTCCTGCTTGTGGAAGGTAATAGATGCCATGGTTGTTGCTAGCTCCTGCTTGTGGAAGGTAGTAGATGCCATGGTTGTTGCTAGCTCATGCTTGTGGAAGGTAGTAGATGCCATGGTTGTTGCTAGCTCCTGCTTGTGGAAGGTAATAGATGCCATGGGTGTTGCTAGCTCCTGCTTGTGGAAGGTAATAGATGTCATGGTTGTTGCTAGCTCCTGCTTGTGGAAGGTAATAGATGTCATGGTTGTTGCTAGCTCCTGCTTATGGAAGGTAGTAGATGCCATGGTTGATGCTAGCTCCTGCTTGTGGAAGGTAGATGTCATGGTTGATGCTAGCTCCTGCTTGTGGAAGGTAATAGATGCCATCGTTGTTAGCTCCTGCTTGTGGAAGGTAGTAGATGCCATGGTTGTTGTTAGCTCCTGCTTGTGGAAGGTAGTAGATGCCATGGTTGTTGCTAGCTCCTGCTTGTGGAAGGTAGTAGATGCCATGGTTGATGCTAGCTCCTGCTTGTGGAAGGTAGTAGATGTCATAGTTGATGCTAGCTCCTGCTTGTGGAAGGTAGTAGATGTCATAGTTGATGCTAGCTCCTGCTTGTGGAAGGTAGTAGATGTCATGGTTGTTGCTAGCGCCTGCTTGTGAAAGGTAGTAGATGCCATGGTTGTTGCTAGCTCCTGCCTGTGGAAGGTAGTAGATGCCATGGTTGATGCTAGCTCCTGCATGTGGAAGGTAGTAGATGCCATGGTTGTTGCTAGCTCCTGCTTGTGAAAGGTGATAGATGCCATGGTTGATGCTAGCTCCTGCTTGTGGAAGGTAGTAGATGTCATGGTTGATGCTAGCTCCTACTTATGGAAGGTAGTAGATGCCATGGTTGTTACTAGCTCCTGCTTGTGGAAGGTAGTAGATGCCATGGTTGATGCTAGCTCCTGATTGTGGAAGGTAATAGATGCCATGGTTATTGCTACCTCCTGCTTGTGGAAGGTAATAGATGCCATGGTTGATACTAGCTCCTGCTTGTGGAAGGTAGTAGATGCCGTGGCTGATACTAGCTCCAGCTTGTGGAAGGTATAAAATGCCATGGTTGTTGCTAGCTCCTGCTTGTGGAAGTTAGTAGATGCCGTGATTGATGCTAGCTCATGCTTGTGGAAGGTATTAGATGCCATGGTTGTTGCTAGCTCCTGCTTGTGGAAGGCAGTAGATGCCATGGTTGATCCTAGTTCCTGCTTGTGGAAGGTAGTAGATGCCATGGTTGATGCTAGCTCCTGCTTGTAGAAGGTAGACACCATGGTTGATACTAGCTCCTGCTTGTGAAAGGCAGTAGATGCCATGGATGTTGCTAACTCCTGCTTGTGGAAGGTAGTAGACACCATGGTTGATACTAGCTCCTGCATGTGGAAGGTAGTAGGTGTTATGGTTGCTAGCTCCTGCGTATGGAAGGTAGTAGGTGCCATGGTTGATGCTAGCTCCTGCTTGTGGAAGGTAGATGCCAATGTTGTTGCTATCTCCTGCTTGTAGAAGGTAGTAGATGCCAAGGATGATGCTAGCAACTGCCTGTGGAAGGTAGCAGGTGTTATGGTTGCTAGCTCCTGCTTGTGGAAGGTAGTAGAGGCCATGGTTGATGCTAGCTCCTGCTTGTGGAAGGTAGTAGATGCCATGGTTGATGCTAGATCCTGCTTGTGGAAGGTATAAGATGCCATGGTTGTTGCTAGCTCCTGCTTGTGGAAGGTAGATGCAATGGTTGATGCTAGCTCCTGCTTGTGGAAGGCAGTAATGCCATGGATGCTGCTAGCTCCTGCTTGTGGAAGGTAGTAGATACAATGGTTGATACTAGCTCCTGCTTGTGGAAGGTAGTAGTTGCCATGGTTGTTGCTAGCTCCTGCTTGTGGAAGGCAGTAATGCCATGGATGCTGCTAGCTCCTGCTTGTGAAAGGTAGTAGATACAATGGTTGATACTAGCTCCTGCTTGTGGAAGGTAGTAGGTGTTATGGTTGCTAGCTCCTGCTTGTGGAAGGTAGTAGATGCCATGGTTGATCCTAGCTCCTGCTTATGGAAGGTAGATGCCATGGTTGTTGCTAGCTCCTGCTTGTGGAAGGTAGTAGATGCCATGGTTGATGCTAACTCCTGCTTGTAGAAGGTAGTAGATCCTATGGTTGTTGCTAGCTCCTGCTTGTGGAAGGTAGTAGATACCATGGTTGATGCTAGCTCCTGCTTGTGGAAGGTAGTAGATGCCATGGTTGTTACTAGCTCCAGCCTGTGGAAGGTAGTAGATGCCATGGTTGATGCGAGCTCCTGCTTGTGGAAGGTAGTAGATGCCATGGTTGATGCTAGCTCCTGCTTGTGAAAGGTAGTAGATGTCATGGTTGATGCTAGCTCCTGCTTATGGAAGGTAGTAGATGCCATGGTTGTTACTAGCTCCAGCCTGTGGAAGGTAGTAGATGCCATGGTTGATGCGAGCTCCTGCTTGTGGAAGGTAATAGATGCCATGGTTGTTGCTAGCTCCTGCTTGTGGAAGGTAATAGATGCCATGGTTGTTGCTAGCTCCTGCTTGTGGAAGGTAGTAGATGCCATGGGTGATGCTAGCTACTGCTTGTGGAAGGTAGTAGATGTTATGGTAAATGCTAGCTCCTGCTTATGGAAGGTAGTAGATGCCATGGTTGTTGCTAGCTCCTGCTTGTGAAAGGTAGTAGATGCCATGGTTGCTGCTAGCTCCTGCTTGTGGAAGGTAGTAGATGCCATGGTTGATGCTAGCTCCTGCTTGTGGAAGGTGATAGATGCCATGGTTGATGCTAGCTCCTGCTTGTGGAAGGTAGTAGATAACATGGTTGTTACTAGGTCCTGCCTGTGGAAGGTAATAGATGCTATGGTTGATACTAGCTCCAGCTTGTGGAAGGTATAAGATGCCATGGTTGTTGCTAGCTCCTGCTTGTGGAAGGTAGTAGATGCCATGGTTGATGCTAGCTCCTGCTTGTGGAAGGTAGTAGATGCCATGGTTGTTGCTAGCTCCTGCTTATGGAAGGTAGTAGATGGCATGGTTGATGCTAGCTCCTGCTTGTATAAGGTAGTAGACGCCATGGTTGTTGCTAGCTCCTGCTTGTGGAAGGCAGTAGATGCCATGGATGTTGCTAGCTCCTGCTTGTGAAAGGTAGTAGATATCATGGTTGATACTAGCTCCTGCTTGTGGAAGGTAGTAGGTGTTATGGTTGTTAGCTCCTGCTTGTGGAAGGTAGTAGATGCCATGGTTGATGCTAGCTCCTGCTTGTGGAAGGTAGATGCCATGGTTGTTGCTAGCTCCTTCTTGTGGAAGGTGGTAGATGCCAAGGTTGATGCTAGCTCCTGCTTGTGGAAGGTAGTAGATGCCATGGTTGATGCTAGCTCCTGCTTGCAGAAGGTAGTAGATGCTATGGTTGTTGCTAGATCCTGCTTGTGGAAGGCAGTAGATGCCATGGATGTTGCTAGCTCCTGCTTGTGGAAGGTAGTAGATACCATGGTTGATGCTAGCTCCTGCTTGTGGAAGGTAGTAGATGTCATGGTTGATGCTAGCTCCTGCTTGTGGAAGGTAGTAGATGCCATGGTTGATGCTAGCTCCTGCTTGTGAAAGGAAGTAGATGTCATGGTTGATGCTAGCTCCTGCTTAAGGAAGGTAGTAGATGCCATGGTTGTTACTAGCTCCTGTCTGTGGAAGGTAGTAGATGCCATGGTTGATGCTAGCTCCTGCTTGTGGAAGGTAATAGATGCCATGGTTGTTGCTAGCTCCTGCTGTGGAAGGTAATGGATGCCATTGTTGTTGCTAGCTCCTGCTTTTGGAAGGTAGTAGATGCCATGGTTGTTGCTAGCTCCTGCTTTTGGAAGGTAGTAGATGCCATGGTTGATGCTAGCTCCTGCTTGTGGAAGGTTGTTGATGCCATGAGTGATGCTAGCTCCTGCCTATGAATGGTGATAGATGCCATGGTTGATGCTAGCTCCTGCTTGTGGAAGGTAGTAGATGTCATGGTTGATGCTAGCTCCTGCTTATGGAAGGTAGTAGATGCCATAGTTGTTACTAGCTCCTGCCTGTGGAAGGTAGTAGATGCCATGGTTGATGCTAGCTCCTGCTTGTGGAAGGTAATAGATGTCATGGTTGTTGCTAGCTCCTGCTTGTGGAAGGTAATAGATGCCATGGTTGTTGCTAGCTCCTGTTTATGGAAGGTAGTAGATGGCATGGTTGTTGCTAGCTCCTGCTTGTGGAAGGTAGGTGTTATGGTTGCTAGCTCCTGCTTGTCGAAGGTAGTAGATGCCATGGGTGATGCTAGCTCCTGCCTGTGGAAGGTGATAGATGCCATGGTTGATGCTAGCTCCTGCTTGTGGAAGGTAGTAGATGTCATGGTTGATGCTAGCTCCTGCTTATGGAAGGTAGTAGATGCCATGGTTGTTACTAGCTCCTGCCTGTGGAAGGTAGTAGATGTCATGGTTGATGCGAGCTCCTGCTTGTGGAAGGTAATAGATGCCATGGTTGTTGCTAGCTCCTACTTGTGGAAGGTAATAGATGCCATGGTTGTTGCTAGCTCCTGCTTATGGAAGGTAGTAGATGCCATGGGTTGTTGCTAGCTCCTGCTTGTGGAAGGTAGTGGATGCCATGGTTGATGCTAGCTCCTGCTTGTGGAAGGTAGTAGATGCCATGGTTGATGCTAGCTCCTGCTTGTGGAAGGTAGTAGATGCCATGGTTGATGCTAGATCCTGCTTTTGGAAGGTAGTAGATGCCATGGTTGTTGCTAGCTCCTGCTTGTGGAAGGTAGTAGATGCCATGGTTGATGCTAGATCCTGCTTTTGGAAGGTAGTAGATGCCATGGTTGATGCTAGCTCCTGCTTGTGGAAGGTGGGTATGGTTGATTTACTTATTTAAAAAAATTAGAACTACCTGTTTAGTTGTTAATTTACTATGTTGACTAGCTCATCGCTGCTGTGACTTACAGTCGTATCACAGGAATAATTCTAAGTTATGCAAAACAATTCAAAGCACATTCCTGACGCTGGTCTTAGTCTTATGATGACCCGCAACTGGAGCTTTTCATCATCTGACTGAGGCCTTCCACTGGCTTACCGGTAGTGATGCGAGCACCTGGTTAGGAGGGTGGCACTTTTGGAGCGAAATTCCTGCTCACACTCTGCCCTGGACACAAATCCACCACCGCATTAAAGTGACCCAACTTCATGGGTGGAGAAGGGACTTTCAGAGCACTGGGACTTAAAGCTCACTGCCCATTTTATATATTTCAAGCACATTCCATGAATTGGTGTGATGTTTGATGAGTTAGTGTTGTGAATTAGTCTCATACTCGTCAAAACGACAACACGGTTAAAAAACGTTGCTTAAAATAGAAAACATCGAAAATCAAAATATTTTAAAATGTTGCTATGCACTATCAAGTCCAACTGTTCAACCATACAAAAAATCTATCTGAAGATAACAGAGATCCCAACTAGCACTCCAGTAATTTCATAACCTATAAGGTAACTTATAAGGACGAAGTAAATTACATTGATGCAGTGTGTATCACATTCAGCAGGATGCCACAAGCTGAAGAGGAGAGCAGGATCCCCTACTAGCAGGTGTTCATGCGTGAGGGAATGTGTCCTTTCCTGGACTGGCACATGGCAATGTCCACCTGTCCTGCATAGCCTAATTTTTGCTTGTCTTCGGGGATCATTTCCGTCAAGGGAGGCCCCTTGATACTGCTGAGGATCTCTTTATGGAAGGAATTAAACTTTTCCTCTTTCTTGGATTGAATCTGATTGCTTCCTATTACCCAGATGCTGTATGACCCCTGCGGGTTTAAAGCTTCCCCTAAATATAATAATAATAATAATTTAAGACCTATTTGGATCACCACCACCTCCATTACCTAACCTCAAACCCGGTGCATTAAGTCACTCAACCATAAGTCACTGACTGCAGTAGTCTTGGCCTCCACATCTTGCCGTTCATTAGCCAGGATCCAGACATGGCTCTTACAACACAAATCCATGTTCTTGTGCAGGACTCGTAATTATTACTTGCTGTCCACTGCCAGCCGGTGAATCTGGAGGACCTGATGGGACTTGATGCGTCCATCCACTTCTCTACACCACTATATACTTCTCTCTCCCTATGCATCCCTCCCCTTCCCCCATATCCTCATTATTTATCCCTTCTTCAATACTCTTCACTCCCCTTTCGTATTAACTTTCCAACACACTCTCATCCCTTATTCCTATCTAAATCTATTTCCTACTAATTTCTACACTCTCCATCACCTTTCCCCCACAGCTTCCATCACTTTCACTAAATTTTTCTTTTTCTTATTTTTTGCTAATAAACCATAAACATTTTCTTCCACGATGAACTCTTTCTTCCTACCTTAACCCCCACTCCCAAACCATACCCATTCCCTTCCACTCTGTACACTTACTTTCCTCCCTGGCCGCCCTACCCATCCATTTTCCCTGGCAGACAGCGTATAGCCTCGGGAGAGATTGGCCATCACTGCAGCACCTGTCCACGCTGCACTTCTCTTCCTCTTCACTTAACATTTGTGTGTCCACCGAGCTGTGTCTGCCAAGGTTGGGTTGCAGCTTCTGGCACCGACTCTTAACGTTCCATTAATCTGTGTGTGTGTGTATATATATATAAAATTTCACTAAAAACGAACGCAACTACCACCAAAACAAAAGCTCTCATCACCAACACCATTACCAACAATCACTGCAACAGCATAATTACCACCACCAATACTATCATTACCACCACAACCAACAACATTTTCAATACTATAATCACCTACACTACTGCCACCTTCAACACCACAATTCCAGTAATGTAGCGAGAGTAGTGTCAGTCGCGAGAGCAGCGGACGGAGGGGTCGAGCCTGCAGCAATGCGTTAAATAACCAGCACCGTGTTACCACTTATACTTCTGTCTCTCCACCAATAAGTTAAAAAAGGTAAGCAAGTCGCCCCCCCACACTACACAAGTCGCCCCCACACTACACAAGTCGCCCCCCACACTACACAAGTCGCCCCCCACACTACAAAAGTCGCCCCCCACACTACACAAGTCGCCCCCACACTACACAAGTCGCCCCCACACTACACAAGTCGCCCCCCACATTACACAAGCCACCCCCGACACTACACAAGTCGCCCCCACACTACACAAGTCGCCCCCACACTTAACAATTCCCCCCCCCGCACTACACAGGTAGCCTCTCACGCTACACAGGTGCCCCCTACACTACACAGGTCGCCTCCCACACTACACAGGTTATTTCCCACACTATACAGGTCGCCTCTCACACTACACAGGTCGTTCCCACACTATACAGGTCGAGTCTTACTACACAGGTAGCCTCCCACGCTACACAGGTCATCTCTCACACTACACAGCTCCCCCCCTACACTACACAGGTCGCCCCTACACTATACTACACATGTCGTACCTGCACTACCCTACACAGGTCGCACCTACACTACCCTACACAGGTCGCACCTACACTACCCTACACGGGTCGCACCTACACTACCCTACACAGGTCGCACCTACACTACCCTACACAGGTCGCACCTACACTACCCTACACAGGTCGCACCTACACTACCCTACACAGGTCGCACCTACACTACCCTACACAGGTCGCACCTACACTATCCTACACAGGCCGCCCCCTACACTGCACTACATATGTCGCCCCCCTACACAACACTACACAGGTCGCCCCCTGCACTACATTACACAGGTCGCCTCCCACACTACACAGGTCGCCAGTACCACTAGCATAATGGTCCAGGACCAATAGCACAATGGTCCAGGACCACTAGCATAATGGTCCAGTACCAGTAGCATAATGGTCCAGGACCACTAGCATAATGGTTCAGTATCAGTAGCATAATGATCCAAGACCACTAGCATAATGGTTCAGGACCACTAGCATAATGGTCCATGACCACCAGCATAATGGCCCATGACCACTAGTATAATGGTCTAGGATCAGTACCATCATCTCCAATTTGTGACCCAAGTGTAAATTATTGCACTTACGGTACTAAGACTTTTACGTCGTATTATCCAATCACAAATTTCCTACAAGCAGTCTCTACCGCTGCACCAATCAGAGTGGATGACCCACCGGTCTCTCCACCAATCACTGCAGAGTACTCCAAATATCGTGAAATATTTGTGAAATATCTAGAATCTTCGTTTCAGATAAAATATTACGATTTTGCCCAATTTTTCTATCAAAATACAGTTTAGTGAACACGTTTGATTAAAAATTATGGTATGTTTCTACACAAATATAACAACCGTACCAATGAGAGGTTTTCTTAATGCCTCTTAGCCATTCAGTAAACCCCCTTTTTAGCCAATCAGTAAGGCGGACTACTGCATGCCCCGCCCCTCAATCAGTTAATGTTGTTGATCCAATCTGTGTGAAATTTTCCACTCTTGGAACCGTGCGAAGTTTGAGTCAACACAAAGTTTAACAAAAATCAGGAGTGCATTGTGGTAACGGCGTCCAGGACCCTGAGCGGCGCCAACTTTGTCCATTACGTCCAGAATTTTGCAGATCTCATATTTAAAGAAGAAATCAGCCGGTCCACTATACTAACAGTAATAATGTTAAGAGGAACGCTGGAGTGCACTCTAAACACAGCTTCCACAAAAACGATGCTTTCCTGGTACAGTGCTGCCTTAACAGCGGGAGGCTACGTGTCCAGAGTTTACTGCATACTTCTTTATTATATAAACACTTTTTTGTCGGTGAAATTAGTCGTGTGGGTACTTATACCTGTACTGATTCAACCTCATCGAAGCAAAAGATACTCGATAAAGCCTCTTACAGGTGAAACCTAGTAATAATAACACGTCTTTTGCTTTACGGCATTTCTTTTTAACCAACTCAAAACGTACCCACAATGAGGTAGTACCCACTTGTACACATATGGAGGAAGTAAAACAGAAAATAAGTACTATTTAACAAAGTAAAGTGTATACGGGATGAAGCTCCTGCTCAAAGACAAGTCACACGACTTAATTCAGGTCATATGACCTGAGTCAGGGGCTAAAACAAATGGCTTCAGGGCAAGGAAGATTTGGCATTAGGTTTCTACTGGTCACGTGAAAGAATAATTTACACAAAAAAGTGAAGCAAGAGCCAATGGTAGTTACTATAAAGCCAGAAGGAAGCATGAAAGCAACACAGGGGTAACTAATACTATACTAAATTGCTATTGAACAGCAACATGTGCAACAATATGAAATATCTACACGCAACAAAATAATCAGTGGTATAAACCTTGGTAATAAATACCGACAAGTTGGTTTAGAAAGACACGTAAGCAAACACTGACATATTTATTAGAAAACGTTTCGGTCCTGGGACCTTGATCACTTCTAATATACAGAGGTAGAAAGGCATTATATATATATAGGCGGACAGTGAGGTGTGACGCACGTGACCTGAGGAATGTCATAAGAACATAAGAATGGAGGAACACTGTAGAAGGCCTACTGGCCCATGCGAGGCAGGTCCTTATCAAAACAACCTCTGCCTATGATGAGGACGGGTAGACGATGAAATCATGTGACTCCTGTGTTGTTGGGTTGGTGGTGCTTAAGTATCATGTATGCCAATGTTTTTGAAATTTTGTAGTTTCCAGTGTTGCGTTCTATAGTGTCGGTGACGGCGATTAGTGAGGCTTCTAGGCACCGTCGGCGTCTGAGGTCTGGTTCGGTGAGAACGAGTTTTGCCTCATTCCAGTTCATCAAATGTCCCGTGGAGTCACTGTGGAGGACACAGGCGTACCTTACATCGTCTCTATTAGAGGCATTTCGATGCTCATTCAGGCGGACTGCAAGATCTCTGCCTGTCTCGCCTACATATTTCTTGGGACAGAACCCACAGGGGATAGTGTAGACGCCTGCTGTAGAAGTTAGAGGTGTGGGGCTGCGTTTCGTAGTGAGGTCTTTGATAGATGATGTGTTTATGGTGGAAACGTTGATGTTACTCATAGCAAGTGCCCGGCGAGTATTCGTGGCAACATCACCACATGGGAGTACTACGAACTGCTTAGGGGGCTGTTCCATGGGCGGTTTGTTGAGAATAGCTTGTGCCTTAAGTCTGCAATCTCGGATGAAGAAAGATGGGAACTGAAGACGTGTAAAGGCATGTGTTATGTAAGTGCATTCTTCTTCTAGAAAACAAGGGCTGGAGATGCGAAGAGCTCTCAAGAAGAAGCCAATGAGGACTCCTCTCTTAGTGCGGGTGTCTTGGTGTGAATAAAAGTGTATAAGATCGTCCTTGTTGGTAGGTTTTCTATACACTTTGAAGAGAAGTTTGTCACTGTCGGGAGATCTGCACAGTAGAACGTCGAGGAAAGGAAGTTTGCCATCATTTTCGAGTTCAAGTGTAAACTTTATTGATGGTTCAACTGCATTGATCTTGTTGAGAAGGGCCTGGATATTGAGACGTCTTGGATAGAAAACCAATACATCATCAACGTATCTTAGCCAGGTAACGGTGTTGGGAATGAGGGTGCTGAATTTCTCTGTCTCCAGGTTTTCCATGAAGAGGTTGGCAAGCACAGCACTGAGCGGGCTGCCCATTGCCATCCCAAAGCACTGTTTGTAACAGTTGTCCTGATACTTGAAGAAGTTGAAATTAACACAAAGTTCCACTAGATTGATGAAGTCTAGAAGAGGTAAAGGGAGGTCGTGGTTTTCAGTGAGCCTCTGTCTCAGAATGTTGATTGCAGCGTCAGTAGGAACGTTGGTGAAGAGGGCTGTGACATCGAAGGAAGCCATGCTTTTGTTTTTGACATTCAGGTTGGAAATTCGGGAGAGAAGGACACCTGAGTGCTTGAGGTGGGCTTGACTGATGGTGCCCAGAAGCGCTGAAAGGTATTTGGCAAGGTGGCCGGCTAGTCTGTGTGGTACACTCCCTATGCCCGAAGTGATAGGCCGTAGTGGGATGCCAGGTTTGTGTGTCTTAGGAAGGCCATACAGACGTGCTGGTTTCGGTTGACCTGGTAAAAGTTTAAGTAGTTTTTTGCCTTGTTCTGATTTTCGTAAGATGCTACGAGCCTTTTGAAGAAAAGTCTAAGTACTTTGAAGTAGCACTGATTCTGATACAGGCTGGTATGTGTTGACATGGTTGAGAAGATTTAAAACTTTATTGTTGTAGTCGACAATGTTAACACCACACCACCTCCTTTGTCAGCGGTTGTAATGACGATATCATCGTTGTTGGCCAAGTCCCTGAGTGCCTGGATGTATCTTCTGGGAATGACCAGTCTTGAAGGCTCAGTAGCTGCAGCAGTGATAATTCCTTGAACAAAGCCTTTTTGAAACTCGGAGCCTCCAAAAGGTTGGTTCTTGGTTACCATATCTACCAGATTATGTTTCTTGTTGATGCCGGTAGTAAACTTGAGCCCTAGGCTGAGGGCTTCTGTCTCGGTGACGGTTAGTGTATAGGAAGATAAGTTATTTATGATTTCTGGTCGTCCCATTTCGCTCCATTTGCTGTGGGAGCACAGGTCTTGTAGTTTTCGTGATAGCTTCAATTTCTGTTGGATGTTGGCAGTGGTAATTTGGCTGAGTATATATTCTGCAGTTCTTCTGTCAGGAGTAGGAAGTGAAGCACGAATCTGAGCGGCACGTAATGAGGTCTCCTTCTGAGCATGTCGCAGTTCATCAGAGCTTTCTCTAAGGTAGGCGTAAACAGCAGGAGAGAAAGGGTGTCTAGATGTGGTCAGCTGTCGAGGAGTGGAACGTGGTACCACCATCTCGGCAAGACAGTCTTCTAGGAAGATGTGTCGGTTCCGAAGACTATTCAGCGCTTCTGGGCACCATCAGTCAAGCCCACCTCAAGCACTCAGGTGACCTTCTCTCCCGAATTTCCAACCTGAATGTCAAAAACAAAAGCGTGGCTTCCTTCGATGTCACAGCCCTCTTCACCAACGTTCCTACTGACGCTGCAATCAACATTCTGAGACAGAGGCTCACTGAAAACCACGACCTCCCTTTACCTCTTCTAGACTTCATCAATCTAGTGGAACTTTGTGTTAATTTCAACTTCTTCAAGTATCAGGACAACTGTTACAAACAGTGCTTTGGGATGGCAATGGGCAGCCCGCTCAATGCTGTGCTTGCCAACCTCTTCATGGAAAACCTGGAGACAGAGAAATTCAGCACCCTCATTCCCAACACCGTTACCTGGCTAAGATACGTTGATGATGTATTGGTTTTCTATCCAAGACGTCTCAATATCCAGGCCCTTCTCAACAAGATCAATGCAGTTGAACCATCAATAAAATTTACACCTGAACTCGAAAATGATGGCAAACTTCCTTTCCTCAACGTTCTACTGTGCAGATCTCCCGACAGTGACAAACTTCTCTTCGAAGTGTATAGAAAACCTACCAACAAGGACGATCTTATACACTTTTATTCACACCAAGACACCCGCACTAAGAGAGGAGTCCTCATTGGCTTCTTCTTGAGAGCTCTTCGCATCTCCAGCCCTTGTTTTCTAGAAGAAGAATGCACTTACATAACACATGCCTTTACACGTCTTCAGTTCCCATCTTTCTTCATCCGAGATTGCAGACTTAAGGCACAAGCTATTCTCAACAAACCGCCCATGGAACAGCCCCCTAAGCAGTTCATAGTACTCCCATGTGGTGATGTTGCCACGAATACTCGCCGGGCACTTGCTATGAGTAACATCAACGTTTCCACCATAAACACATCATCTATCAAAGACCTCACTACGAAACGCAGCCCCACACCTCTAACTTCTACAGCAGGCGTCTACACTATCCCCTGTGGGTTCTGTCCCAAGAAATATGTAGGCGAGACAGGCAGAGATCTTGCAGTCCGCCTGAATGAGCATCGAAATGCCTCTAACAGAGACGATGTAAGGTACGCCTGTGTCCTCCACAGAGACTCCACGGGACATTTGATGAACTGGAATGAGGCAAAACTCGTTCTCACCGAACCAGACCTCAGACGCCGACGGTGCCTAGAAGCCTCACTAATCGCCGTCACCGACACTATAGAACGCAACACTGGAAACTACAAAATTTCAAAAACATTGGCATATATGATACTTAAGCACCACCAATCCAACAACACAGGAGTCACATGATTTCATCGTCTACCCGTCCTCATCATAGGCAGAGGTTGTTTTGATAAGGACCTGCCTCGCATGGGCCAGTAGGCCTTCTACAGTGTTCCTCCATTCTTATGTTCTTATGACATTCCTCAGGTCACGTGCGTCACATCTCACTCTCCGCCTATATATATAATGCCTTTCTACCTCTGTATGTTAGAAGTGATCAAGGTTCCAGGACCGAAACGTTTTCTAATAAATATGTCATAGTGTTTGCTTACGTGTCTTTCTAAACCAAAATAATCAGTAACTGAGTAACCAGATTTTATAAAACGAACCTTCCTAGTTATACTCTGTGAATATAAAATTTCTCACCAAGGTTTATTAGATATACACAAGACAGTTTAGCACTTTTCCAGCAAGTTATGAATCATAACCATAACATTATTGGCAGCCTGCTTTCATTTTATACATAAATCGCAAGCATAAGCGCAAAAACCTTAAGATGATTTTAATTGCATCACAGCCCAATTTCGACATCTGCAAGGCCAGTGGAAACCTGATGTAATAACTATGCGTGCCTTGACGTGGCTTGTTTCTGCACGATGCAAATTATGTGACCTTCCTTTGTATATAAGCATCTCGGGTGCTCTTTGTAGTCTACTGAAGAGATTCTCGGTATGAGGCTGAAATACGTAGCACTCTTATCTTTTGCTGTCTTCCTCTGAGGGTTTGTTTGTACCGAAGAGGAATATTTTAAGTTCAGTACCACGAAGTTGCAAACTCGGACCAATTGTAAGAATTGAGTAAAACTAATGATCAAACAGCAAGGATCGTTCGGTGATCTTAGTCCAGATCTCATTACAGCTTATGCAAGCCTGAGAAAGAAGAACGTTCACGGAACGTGTTCTAGTCCAAATATTTTTATTATACGAGACTTCATCACAGGGGGTGGTGGAGGTTCGATCCTCCGTATGTTAAGTGCTAGACAGACACTAGTTTTACAGCTAGATTTTCCTTAACAAGTGAAAATAAATTTAGTATTGAAGAAGACCGCACTGACGCATCCAGGATAGCGATGGAAACACCGTCAACTTTCTTCATCCTATTTTACTGAAGACACAATAGATGAAGAAACAGTATTAAATAAATACACAATAGACGCATTGTCTTCGGCTAGAGAACTGCAGATCTGCAAAACATGAAGCTCATGAACAAAATTCTTCAGTTTTATGCATGGCAAGTACACGCATGTTGCTGGTCCTGCTTAACCTGTACACTCACCTGTGCCACACCTGTACACTCACCTGTGCTACATCTGGATACTCAATTATGAGATATATAATGCAAGTAGGAATTGCTTTATATATATATTCTTGGCATTAAGAACATGACGTCACCCACATATACGCACCATTCAGCTTTATCAGAAAGAATTCTGTCAAGCAGTCTGGTTTGAAAAAAAAAATTCATGTACCAACTGCTCAGGACTAGTGAGAGAAGATTTCCCATTGGCATACAGAACTTCCGAGAGTAAAACTCGCCATTACACAAACTATGCTTGAATTAAGCAGTCTAGCTCTATTCATAATGTTTAATGGTGAGGTTGAACAACATAATTCATTGACATTTCTATATGTTTTAATTATTAAAGATAACCATTAATTTAATTTCAATTTACACAGGAAACTAACAAATATCTGCTCTTACGTACAATATTAATCATCACATGACAGAGTTTAATGTTTTGTGTTCTCCTTCGTGTCCTTGAGAGCTCTGTACATCTGCAGCCCAGCGTTCATAGCTGTGAAAATTTTGAAATTTTATGAAACAGCAGTGATCTAAAACATCTAAAAAGTTTAATTGACAATTATTTTAAAATTGCCAGAAATACATGCACAACCAAGAATGTGTTGGTTGTACTTTATCATGAAAAGTTTCTTGGCATAAGTTCTCTGCTTAAGAACCTGAAAACCCAAGTTGTATTTAAAAATCTTGGTACAATAAAAAAAACTATCTGATTAAGAATTCTCTAAAAAATGCTGATTGCTGTGTTTAAAAGATTCCTTGTACAAAAGTTAATAAATTTTACTTCGGACAAACTGGAAAATGTCTTGAGCTAGCAATTACAACATAAATATAGCATTAGAAGTGGACAAGAGTCTAATGTTCTGTTTATTCATGTGAGAGGTTTTAATCACACAATTGATTTTCGAATGGCCGAGAAAGTTATATCAAGCAAATCCATGGCGGAGCGAAATATGATACAACCCAGCTTCATAAAAACAATGGTACTGATTGCAATATACCCTCAGGATTGTATAAATTAGACTCATAATGAAAAAAAAATTGTGAGGATTATATGTTATGTTGACAAAATTCTGCT
>NC_091331.1:25866545-25869045 GCF_038502225.1 Cherax quadricarinatus
CAGAAACTCTTCAATAAAGTTCTACAGAAAGTTTGTAGTCAAAATAAAGTTGCGTGATTGAGGAGACAAATATATGACCAGGATCAATAAATGACTCACTGACAGTAAACAGAAAGTTAATAAAACTGCCAACTACCTCAAGTGAATGTCTGAAGGAAGTGAGTAGTTCCTAAGAGTGAACTACTGCATGTGAATGTCTAATGGTAGACAGTAGTTCCTCAAAGCTGGCTTCTCGGCCCACTCTTTTACATTCCATAAGTCATCTTATAACTATGTAAACATAACTAGTGAAGTGCCCGGACCACACGAAATTAAAACAATCCTCTCGTGTGTGTGTGTGTGTGAGAGAGAGAGAGAGAGAGAGAGAGAGAGAGAGAGAGAGAGAGAGAGTGAGAGAGTGTCAGAGACAGAGTAAGAGGTACCTGCGTAAGGCGGCGCTCTGATTCAAGTCGAAAGGTAACATTAATGTCTATGAAGGTGAAGTAAAGAATTTTGGATACGTATTTCACTGAAATATAAAATGCTTGAAAATTTCCTGGCCGAGAAAAACAAAGAATGACAATGATAATCAACAATTACCTCATATGAAATGTCTAACAAACCATGCAACAGATGGCGTTTGAACCCAAGGCGAATAAACCCTAAATCTCGAGGCCAGTGGGTAAGCCACTGGGGTTTTACGACACACCATGGGTTCGAACCCCCTGCCATTCTGTGGTCTGCAATCGTGGGGGTACAATTTCGTAAGCCAAAGGTCTATCTGCGAGCAGCACACAAAACACCTGAAACAGAAAAGGCTACAATGCATTTGTCGTACCTCACCTTCAATATGCTGTTCAGTTTTAGTCTCCAAATCCCATAAAGACGAAGACAAATTGGCGAGGGTTCAGAGGAGGGCGACGGACCTCCTACTGTCATCCCAAAAATAACTCATGAAGAACGACTTACAAGACTTCCATTGGAGATAAATGGTTCAGAAAACCGACAGTTTGATGAGGCACCTGTGCAACACTTGGGTATCTTTGTTGTGGGAACGTTTCGCCAGCGAGCGTCTTGTTCATCAAGATTTCCATTATCAGACTGACAACATGAACGTCTCGTCGAAACCTCCAGGAGAAAACAAAACTGAAAAACAAGGATAACTATCTGAAACCCAAAGGATCCCATTAAACAAATATATGAAGGGAAGAGGATCCCATTAAAATATATGAAGAGCAGAGGATCCCATTAAACTACAAAAAGCCCAGAGGATCCCATTAAACAATACAGGATGCCCAGAGGATCCCAGTACACAACAGGAAGCCCAGACGATACAACTACACAACAGGAAGCCCAGACAACTATATTAAGGGCAGAGAATCCCATTAAAATACATGAAGGGTAGAGGATACCATTAAAGGAAGCCCAGAGGATCCCATCAAACAATAGAAGATGCCCAGAGGATCCCTGTACACAACAACAGGAAGCCCAGAGGATCCTATTACACAACAGGAAGCCCAGAGGATCCAATTAAACAACTACAGGAAGCCCAGAGGATCGCACTAAACAATATAGGATACCCAGAGGATCCCAATAAACAACAACAGGAAGCCCAGAGGATCCCATTAAACAACAACAGGAAGCCCAGAGGATCCCATTAAACTAAAGGAAGCCCAGAAGATCCCATTAAACAACTACAGGAAGCCCAGAGAATTCGATGACCCATCACAGCAGTTTAATACCACGTAGTAAGTTAGTTTTAAAATTTACAACGCACTGGGACCAATAGGTTAATTCACTCTTGACAGTAGAAGGGTAAATACTGCCAAACACGCATTACTGTACAAGAGCATCCCCACACAAACACGCATTACTGTACAAGAGCACCACACGAACACGTATTACTGTACAAGAGCACCACACACAAACACGTATTACTGTACAAGAGCACCACACACAAACACGCATTATTGTACAAGAGCACCACATACAAACACGTATTACTGTACAAGGGCACCACACACAAACACGTATTACTGTACAAGAGAACCACACACAAACACATATTACTGTACAAGAGCACCACACACAAACACGTATTACTGTACAAGAGCACCACACACAAACACGCATTACTGTACAAGAGCACCACACACAAACAAGCATTACTGTACAAGAGCAACACACACAAACACACATTACTGTACAAGAGCACCACACACAAACACGCATTACTGTACAAGAGCACCACACACAAACACGCATTACTGTACAAGAGCACCACCCACAAGCATTACTGTACAAGAGCACCACACATAAGCATTACTGTACAAGAGCACCACACACAAACAAGCATTACTGTACAAGAGCACCACACACAAACACGTATTACTGTACAAGAGCACCACACACAAACAAGCATTACTGTACAAGAGCACCACACACAAACAAGCATTACTGTACAAGAGCACCACACACAAACACGTATTACTGTACAAAAGCACCACACACAAACACGCAT
>NC_091331.1:25874045-25889045 GCF_038502225.1 Cherax quadricarinatus
GTCTGGGATAATGGTGAGTGGTGGTGGTCTGGGATAATGGTGAGTGGTGGTGGTCTGGGATAATGGTGAGTGGTGGTGGTCTGGGATAATGGTGAGTGGTGGTGGTCTGGGATAATGGTGAGTGGTGGTGGTCTGGGATAATGGTGAGTGGTGGTGGTCTGGGATAATGGTGAGTGGTGGTGGTCTGGGATAATGGTGAGTGGTGGTGGTCTGGGATAATGGTGAGTGGTGGTGGTCTGGGATAATGGTGAGTGGTGGTGGTCTGGGATAATGGTGAGTGGTGGTGGTCTGGGATAATGGTGAGTGGTGGTGGTCTGGGATAATGGTGAGTGGTGGTGGTCTGGGATAATGGTGAGTGGTGGTGGTCTGGGATAATGGTGAGTGGTGGTGGTCTGGGATAATGGTGAGTGGTGGTGGTCTGGGATAGGCACAAAATCAAAGGTGATGGTAGCGTCATAAATCATTATATTCTAGAAATATACCTATCCCGCCCCCTCAGCACAGTGTTCCTGGGTTTCCCTAACAATGATGTCAGACTGCCAGGTGTAGTAGTGTAGTACACTTGGCCTCTTCTACAATACTTCACTGACACATGCTACAAATCACTAGTTTGACACTGCCCTATTCTAGATTTTCGTTAAACATTTCTGTTTGTGGACGTGTAATTTGGCGAATAATAATGTCAAGATTCAGAAGATAGTTTATCTTCAGGTATTTACATGTGTCAAGAACACTTATTTGGCTAATATTTGGAGAGTCATTAAGGCTCTACTGATGCTTTATGGCTTAGACCCCCCTCTCTCTCTCTCTTTCTCTCTCTACGCGCATTTGTTTCACCTGTGAGAACCGAGTTAAGGTCTGTGCTGATTTCTTTATTGATAGTAACTAATAAGTCTGAGTGTTGGAGAACCTTGCTAGAGTAGGGCCACGTAGGTCTGGTGTAGTGCTCCTCACAGTGTCTCACGTAGGTCTGGTGTAGTGCTACTCACAGTGTCTCACGTAGGTCTGGTGTAGTGCTCCTCACAGTGTTTCACGTAGGTCTGGTGTAGTGCTACTCACAGTGTTTCACGTAGGTCTGGTGTAGTGCTCCTCACAGTGTCTCACGTAGGTCTGGTGTAGTGCTCCTCACAGTGTTTCACGTAGGTCTGGTGTAGTGCTACTCACAGTGTTTCACGTAGGTCTGGTGTAGTGCTCCTCACAGTGTTTCACGTAGGTCTGGTGTAGTGCTACTCACAGTGTTTCACGTAGGTCTGGTGTAGTGCTCCTCACAGTGTTTCACGTAGGTCTGGTGTAGTGCTACTCACAGAGTTTCACGTAGGTCTGGTGTAGTGCTCCTCACAGTGTTTCACGTAGGTCTGGTGTAGTGCTCCTCACAGTGTTTCACGTAGGTCTGGTGTAGTGCTCCTCACAGTGTTTCACGTAGGTCTGGTGTAGTGCTCCTCACAGTGTTTCACGTAGGTCTGGTGTAGTGCTACTCACAGTGTTTCACGTAGGTCTGGTGTAGTGCTACTCACAGTCTCACGTAGGTCTGGTGTAGTGCTCCTCACAGTGTCTCACGTAGGTCTGGTGTAGTGCTCCTCACAGTGTCTCACGTAGGTCTGGTGTAGTGCTCCTCACAGTGTCTCACGTAGGTCTGGTGTAGTGCTCCTCACAGTGTTTCACGTAGGTCTGGTGTAGTGCTCCTCACAGTGTTTCACGTAGGTCTGGTGTAGTGCTCCTCACAGTGTTTCACGTAGGTCTGGTGTAGTGCTCCTCACAGTGTTTCACGTAGGTCTGGTGTAGTGCTCCTCACAGTGTTTCACGTAGGTCTGGTGTAGTGCTCCTCACAGTGTTTCACGTAGGTCTGGTGTAGTGCTACTCACAGTGTTTCACGTAGGTCTGGTGTAGTGCTACTCACAGTGTTTCACGTAGGTCTGGTGTAGTGCTCCTCACAGTGTTTCACGTAGGTCTGGTGTAGTGCTCCTCACAGTGTTTCACGTAGGTCTGGTGTAGTGCTCCTCACAGTGTTTCACGTAGGTCTGGTGTAGTGCTCCTCACAGTGTTTCACGTAGGTCTGGTGTAGTGCTCCTCACAGTGTTTCACGTAGGTCTGGTGTAGTGCTCCTCACAGTGTTTCACGTAGGTCTGGTGTAGTGCTCCTCACAGTGTTTCACGTAGGTCTGGTGTAGTGCTCCTCACAGTGTTTCACGTAGGTCTGGTGTAGTGCTCCTCACAGTGTTTCACGTAGGTCTGGTGTAGTGCTACTCACAGTGTTTCACGTAGGTCTGGTGTAGTGCTACTCACAGTGCTTCACGTAGGTCTGGTGTAGTGCTCCTCACAGTGTTTCACGTAGGTCTGGTGTAGTGCTCCTCACAGTGTTTCACGTAGGTCTGGTGTAGTGCTCCTCACAGTGTTTCACGTAGGTCTGGTGTAGTGCTACTCACAGTGTTTCACGTAGGTCTGGTGTAGTGCTCCTCACAGTGTTTCACGTAGGTCTGGTGTAGTGCTCCTCACAGTGTTTCACGTAGGTCTGGTGTAGTGCTACTCACAGTGTTTCACGTAGGTCTGGTGTAGTGCTACTCACAGTGTTTCACGTAGGTCTGGTGTAGTGCTCCTCACAGTCTCACGTAGGTCTGGTGTAGTGCTCCTCACAGTCTCACGTAGGTCTGGTGTAGTGCTCCTCACAGTCTCACGTAGGTCTGGTGTAGTGCTACTCACAGTCTCACGTAGGTCTGGTGTAGTGCTACTCACAGTGTCTTACATATTCTATTCTGTATTTCACAGTTGTATTGCCTCTTACGAATGTGCTATATTATTGTCACACTGAAGTGCTGAACCTAAAGTGGTCTTGCAGTGTCTGGGGAAACTGCAGGCAAACCAGGTTAAATTCCTTGGACCAAGAGCCTCCTTCACGGGCATCAAGGCACCTCTCTCTAGGACCAACGTACATATTTAATGAAGTCTCGTTTCCAATATTCTTGCTTTACGTATCAGTATTATAAATAACACTTGTGCTCTCGCTTGTACTGTATGTCTCACCTATGTGTTAGCACTTGTCTTACGTGTAATACCTACATATCTCACCTGATTGTTCTCCTGATACGTGTCCCAATTATGTGCTTGCACATAATTGGGACACGTAATTGGTTAGGTGTCCCGTAGCTCGATCGCTAGCGCACTCAGAAGAACTTAGCCTAAGCGTACGTAATAAGGCAAATAGATTACTGGGATTTATATCAAGAAGTGTAAGCAAAGGAAGTCCAGAGGTCATACTACAGCTTTATACATCATTAGTAAGGCCTCACCTAGATTATGCAGCTCAGTTCTGGTCTCCATATTACAGAATGGACATAAATTCGTTAGAAAACATTCAGCGTAGGATGACTAAATTAATACATAGCATTAGAAATCTTACTTATGAAGAAAGATTGTTCTTATGTTCTTATGAATTGTAAAGGACCTGCCTAGTATGGGCCAACAGGCCTGCTGCAGTGTTCCTCCTTTCTTATGTTATGTTCTTATGTTCTCAGCTCACACACTGAGGTCCGGAGTTCGAATCCCCGGTACGGCTGGATAACATTAGGACGTGTTTCCGTAAGTCACCTGCTGTCCCTGTTCACCGATCAGCATAAAATAGGTACCTGGGTGTTAGTCGACTGGTGTGGGTCGCATCCTGGGACAAAACTGACTTAATTTGCCCGAAATGCTCAGCATAACAAGCGGCTTTCTATATAGTAGTATGTCACTGACGTCAGCCAGACCTGTATACCTTGTACATGTACTTGTAAAAATAAAGATATTATTATTATTATATGTTCATGCTATCACTTCTTTTGCATGTCTCGCTTATGTGTTAAGTCTTAATATATGTAATGTTACGGTTAATTTCACCTAAATGTTCACCACCACAAGTAAGACATTATGCAACTGCTAAAGGCTGGTGTTCCAATCGTAATAAGGTGAAACTGGAAGCCACTCTCCAGCATGCTTAGCTTCCTGGGTTGCTCTCGCCAGTGATCCAGGAAGAGAAGCAGCACCATCATGGGTGGTGTCAAAATGCTCTGTAAGTATCACAACTGCTGATACTATCATGGGTAGTGCATTGACCTCCATGGGTAGTATACTGACCTCCAGATAACACACAGGTGTCTCTCCAAATCATTCTTTCTTCTCTGGATAAAACAAGGCTCGCACTGACCGAAAGATACAATGTTTGTCACAAACACCCTGAAGCAAAGTTTAGACGAAGGGGCTGACCCACCACCACCCCTCCTCTCCAATCAATCCCCCTCCCTATCTCCCTCCCTCCATTCAATTTCCGTCCATCCCCATCCAGCCTCTCATTCCTTCCCTCCCCCCATCCCTCTCTCTATCTCTCTCTCTCTCTCTCTCTCCGACACACCCATACATACACAAGCAATGGGACGAGGCAACATGTATATACATGGGTGCTGAGAGAAGGAGCTATACAACTATGTGACCCAATAGCAAAGGTATTCAACCAATTTCTGCAATCAGGAAATTGGAAATTGGCAAAAAAGGCCTCCATTTAAAAAAAAAGGGACAAACAAGAACCCTGAAATTAGAGACCAACTTCTCTAACATACCCACTGTCAAAATGTCTGGAGAAGATGGTGAGGAAAAGGATATTGGGATACTTTGAAAGAAGATTCTAAACTTGCAGAAAACCACCAAGAATTCAAGGATGGCAAATCCTGTCTTACGAATTTGCTGGAATCCTATGAAAGAGTCACAGTAATAAAACAAGAAACACAGGGGTGGGAGAACTATTTTCCTGGACTGTAGAATAACATTTGATATAGTACCTCACTAGATATTAGTCCAAAGATTAGAAGAGTGAAGAAATTATAAGAATATGTAAAGTAAGGCATACCTAGGGTTAAGGATTACCTAAATAACAGAAGGTAGAGAGTAACAGTAAAGGATGAGACATCAGAATGGGAGAGAGTAACGAGTGGGGTTCCGTATTGGGACCATTACTGCTCCTACAACTATATACGTAAATGACACACACACACACACACACACACACACACACACACACACACACACACACACACACACAAAGAGTAGTCAGGAACTGGAATAGTTTGGGAAGCGATGTAGTGGAGGCAGGATCCATATATAGCTTTAAGCAGAGGTATGATAAAGCTCACGGTTCAGGGAGAGTGACCTAGTAGCGACCAGTGAAGAGGCGGGGCCAGGAGCTTGGACTCGACCCCTGCAACCTCAACTAGTTGAGTACAACTAGGGGAGGACACACACAACAAAATAACCTCTGTAACGAATGCTTGTTATGAAAATCTAAGATTAGCTTTCACGAATCTCAACAGAATCATTCACGACCCTATATAGGACATGTTAGGCCCATCCTAAAATATGCAGCACCAGAATGGAACCCACATCAGAAACAACATGTCAAGACCCTGAGGAAATTGTATAGAAATGTATTAGATTAGACCCAGAGCTAAGGAAATGAGCTATAGGGAAAGACAAACTAAAGTTTGCGACATTAAAGGACAGAAAAACCAAGGCAGACATGATAACCACAGAAAATACTCGGTATCTCATAGCATAACATGAATAAACTATTCAAAAGGGAAATGAATACACGATGGCACAGTTGGAAGTTAGAGACAAGAGGTTTAAAATACCGACGCGATGGAGAAATAAACACGAATGCAGTATAATGCGATACATTATTGACGTTTCGCCCACACAGTGGACTTCATCAAGTCATAAACTGATGTTTGTGATTTGATAAAACCAACTGTGTGGGCGAAACGTAACCAATAAAGGAATGCAGTATACTGCATTCGTGTTTATTTTTCCACGGATGGAAGCTAAGACATAGCCGTCACACGGATGTCAGGAAGTAATTCTTCAGCCTCAAGGTGGTCAGGAAGTGGAATGACCCGGATAAAGTGCTGGTTGAGGCAGCTTCCATACACAATTGAAAAACAAATGGGAATAACAGTACCACAAGTCTAGGAGGGAGTTAAGCAAGAGTCAAATTAGGAGGCAGGGCCAGGAGCTGAGACTCAACCCCTGTAACAACAAAGTGGTGAGTAAAAATAGGTGAGTGCACGCAACCACGCACGCACACACACAGGCGCACACAACAATAAAGAAAAGAAAATAAAGAAAAAATACGAACACTTCTTTCTTATTAACGTACGTATGTATCTTCTGTGTAGCAACCCCAGGGTTGTGTTGGCCTGCACGATCACAGGTGCTGGCCTGCACGCCCACAGGTGCTGGCCTGCACGCTCACAGGTGCTGGCCTGCAAGCTCACAGGTGCTGGCCTGCAAGCTCACAGGTGCTGGCCGGCACGCTCACAGGTGCTGGCCTGCACGCTCACAGGTGCTGGCCTGCACGCTCACAGGTGCTGGCCGGCACGCTCACAGGTGCTGGCCGGCACGCTCGTAGGTGCTGGACTGCACGCTCTCACGGGCTGGCCTTCACCCACAGGTGCTGGCCTGCACGCTCATAGGTGCTGACCGGCACGCTCACAGATGCTGGTCGGTACACTCACAGGTGCTGGCCGGCACGCTCACAGGTGCTGGCCTGCACGCTCACAGGTGCTGGCCTGCACGCTCACAGGTGCTGGCCTGCACGCTCACAGGTGCTGGCCTGCACGCTCACAGGTGCTGGCCTGCACGCTCACAGGTGCTGGCCGGCACGCTCACAGGTGCTGGCCTGCACGCTCACAGGTGCTGGCCTGCACGCTCACAGGTGCTGGCCTGCACGCTCACAGGTGTTGGCCTGCACGCCCACAGGTATTGGCCTGCACGCCCACAGGTGCTGGCCTGCACGCTCACAGGTGCTGGCCGGCACGCTCACAGGTGCTGGCCGGCACGCTCACAGGTGCTGGCCGGCACGCTCACAGGTGTTGGCCGGCACGCTCACAGGGCCAGACTCATGGAACTCTGTGTTCATCAAGAACTGCAAGAAGCCCCTATCACGAGCCTTTTCCATCCTATGGAGAGGGAGCATGGACACGGGGGTCGTCCCTCAGTTACTAAAAACAACAGACATAGCCCCACTCCACAAAGGGGGCAGTAAAGCAACAGCAAAGAACTACAGACCAATAGCACTAACATCCCATATCATAAAAATCTTTGAAAGGGTCCTAAGAAGCAAGATCACCACCCATCTAGAAACCCATCAGTTACACAACCCAGGGCAACATGGGTTTAGAACAGGTCGCTCCTGTCTGTCTCAACTACTGGATCACTACGACAAGGTCCTAAATGCACTAGAAGACAAAAAGAATGCAGATGTAATATATACAGACTTTGCAAAAGCCTTCGACAAGTGTGACCATGGCGTAATAGCGCACAAAATGCGCGCTAAAGGAATAACAGGAAAAGTCGGTCGATGGATCTATAATTTCCTCACTAACAGAACACAGAGAGTAGTCGTCAACAGAGTAAAGTCCGAGGCAGCTACGGTGAAAAGCTCTGTTCCACAAGGCACAGTACTAGCTCCCATTTTGTTCCTCATCCTCATATCCGACATAGACAAGGATGTCAGCCACAGCACCGTGTCTTCCTTTGCGGATGACACCCGAATCTGCATGACAGTGTCTTCCATTGCAGACACTGCAAGGCTCCAGGCGGACATCAACCAAATCTTTCAGTGGGCTGCAGAAAACAATATGAAGTTCAACGATGAGAAATTTCAATTACTCAGATATGGTAAACATGAGGAAATTAAATCTTCATCAGAGTACAAAACAAATTCTGGCCACAAAATAGAGCGAAACACCAACGTCAAAGACCAGGGAGTGATTATGTCGGAGGATCTCACCTTCAAGGACCATAACATTGTATCAATCGCATCTGCTAGAAAAATGACAGGATGGATAATGAGAACCTTCAAAACTAGGGAGGCCAAGCCCATGATGACACTCTTCAGGTCACTTGTTCTATCTAGGCTGGAATATTGCTGCACTCTAACAGCACCTTTCAAGGCAGGTGAAATTGCCGACCTAGAAAATGTACAGAGAACTTTCACGGCGCGCATAACGGAGATAAAACACCTCAATTACTGGGAGCGCTTGAGGTTTCTAAACCTGTATTCCCTGGAACGCAGGAGGGAGAGATACATGATTATATACACCTGGAAAATCCTAGAGGGACTAGTACCGAACTTGCACACGAAAATCACTCACTACGAAAGCAAAAGACTTGGCAGACGATGCACCATCCCCCCAATGAAAAGCAGGGGTGTCACTAGCACGTTAAGAGACCATACAATAAGTGTCAGGGGCCCGAGACTGTTCAACTGCCTCCCAGCACACATAAGGGGGATTACCAACAGACCCCTGGCAGTCTTCAAGCTGGCACTGGACAAGCACCTAAAGTCAGTTCCTGATCAGCCGGGCTGTGGCTCGTACGTTGGTTTGCGTGCAGCCAGCAGCAACAGCCTGGTTGATCAGGCGCTGATCCACCAGGAGGCCTGGTCACAGACCGGGCCGCGGGGGCGTTGACCCCCGAAACTCTCTCCAGGTAAACTCCAGGTAAACTCCAGGTGTTGGCCGGCACGCTCACAGGTGCTGGCCGGCACGCTCATAGGTGTTGGCCGGCACGCTCACAGGTGCTGGCCGGCACGCTCACAGGTGTTGGCCGGCACGCTCACAGGTGTTGGCCGGCACGCTCACAGGTGCTGGCCTGCACGCTCACAGGTGCTGGCCGGCACGCTCACAGGTGCCGGCCTGCACGCTCACAGGTGTTAGCCTGCACGCTCACAGGTGTTGCCCGGCACGCTCACAGGTGCTGGCCTGCACGCTCACAGGTGTTGGCCGGCACGCTCACAGGTGCTGGCCTGCACGCTCACAGATGCTGGCCTGCACGCTCACAGGTGCTGGCCTGCATGCTCACAGGTGCTGGCCGGCACGCTCACAGGTGCTGGCCTGCATGCTCACAGGCGTTGGCCTGCACGCTCACAGGTGCTGGCCTGCACGCTCACAGGTGTTGGCCTGCACGCCCACAGGTGCTGGCCTGCAGGCTCACAGGTGCTGGCCTGCACGCTCACAGGTGCTGGCGTTCACGCTCACAGGCGTTGGCCTGCACGCTCACAGGTGTTGGCCTGCACGCCCACAGGTGCTGGCCTGCACGCACACAGGTGCTGGCCTGCAGGCTCACAGGTGCTGGCCTGCAGGCTCACAGGTGCTGGCCTGCAGGCTCACAGGTGCTGGCCTGCAGGCTCACAGGTGCTGGCCTGCACGCTCACAGGTGCTGGCCTGCACGCTCACAGGCGTTGGCCTGCACGCTCACAGGCGTTGGCCTGCACGCTCACAGGTGCTGGCCTGTACGCTCACAGGCGTTGGCCTGCACGCTCACAGGTGCTGGCCTGTACGCTCACAGGTGTTGGCCTGCATGCTCACAGGTGCTGGCCGGCACGCTCACAGGTGTTGGCCGGCACGCTCACAGGTGCTGGCCGGCACGCTCACAGATGTTGGCCTGCACGCTCAAACGGGCTGGCCTGCACGGACGCGCGTGCTGGCCTGCACGCACGCGCGTGCTGGCCTGCACGCTCGTAGGTGCTGACCGGCACGCTCGCAGGTGCTGGACTGCACGCTCACACGGGCTGGCGTTCACCCACAGGTGCTGGCCTGCACGCTCATAGGTGCTGACCGGCACGCTCACAGGTGCTGGTCGGCACACTCACAGGTGCTGGCCGGCACGCTCACAGGTGCTGGCCGGCACGCTCACAGGTGCTGGTCGGCACGCTCACAGGTGCTGGCCGGCACGCTCACAGGTGCTGGCCTGCACGCTCACAGGTGTTGGCCTGCACGCTCACAGGTGCTGGCCGGCACGCTCACAGGTGCTGGCCGGCACGCTCATAGGTGCTGGACTGCACGCTCTCACGGGCTGGCCTTCACCCACAGGTGCTGGCCTGCACGCTCATAGGTGCTGACCGGCACGCTCACAGATGCTGGTCGGTACACTCACAGGTGCTGGCCGGCACGCTCACAGGTGCTGGTCGGCACGCTCACAGGTGCTGGCCGGCACGCTCACAGGTGCTGGCCGGCACGCTCACAGGTGCTGGCCTGCAAGCTCACAGGTGCTGGCCGGCACGCTCACAGGTGCTGGCCTGCACGCTCACAGGTGTTGGCCTGCACGCTCACAGGTGCTGGCCGGCACGCTCACAGGTGCTGGCCGGCACGCTCGTAGGTGCTGGACTGCACGCTCTCACGGGCTGGCCTTCACCCACAGGTGCTGGCCTGCACGCTCATAGGTGCTGACCGGCACGCTCACAGATGCTGGTCGGTACACTCACAGGTGCTGGCCGGCACGCTCACAGGTGCTGGCCGGCACGCTCACAGGTGCTGGCCGGCACGCTCAAACGGGCTGGCCTGCACGCAAGCGCGTGCTGGCCTGCACGCTCATAGGTGCTGGCCGGCACGCTCGCAGGTGCTGGACTGCACGCTCACAGGTGTTGGCCTTCATGCTCACAGGTGCTGGCCTACACGCTCACAGGCGTTGGCCTGCACGCTCACATGTGCTGGCCTGCACGCTCACAGGTGCTGGCATGCACGCTCACAGGTGTTGGCCTGCACGCTTACAGGTGCTGGCCTGCACGCTCACAGGTGCTGGCCTGCACGCTCACAGGTGCTGGCATGCACGCTCACAGGTGCTGGCATGCACGCTCACAGGTGCTGGCATGCACGCTCACAGGTGCTGGCATGCACGCTCACAGGTGCTGGCATGCACGCTCACAGGTGCTGGCATGCACGCTCACAGGTGCTGGCCTGCACGCTCACAGGTGCTGGCATGCACGCTTACAGGTGCTGGCCTGCACGCTCACAGGTGCTGGCATGCACGCTCACAGGTGCTGGCATGCACGCTCACAGGTGCTGGCATGCACGCTCACAGGTGCTGGCCTGCACGCTCACAGGTGCTGGCCGGCCTCCTCTTCCAGCATCGCTATGTTCGTTGTTTTTCTATACTCTCCAGTCTCTTGTTGTAAAGATATGTGAGGATTAGATTTGAGTGTTTATTGTGCACTCCCTAAGAACATATGGATGCACGAAATATCTAGGACTTAGGCTCCAAAAAAGGTTTACAGGAATACATCTTGATTATATTTACAATTTTAGGAAATGGATATAGTATCTATTTCTCGGTAATAAGATATCCTGACGTATCACATAACTTACTATACTATTTCTATATTCCTCATTAAGTGGACAGTTAAGCACAGTGTTCAAGATAGTGACCAACGAGCGCCCAAACACTAATCGTGTGTGTGTGTGTGTGTGTGTGTGTGTGTGTGTGTGTGTGTGTGTGTGTGTGTGTGTGTGTGTGTGTGTGTGTGTGTGTGTGTGTGTGTGTGTGTGTGTGCGCGCGCGCGCGCGTTCGTCTGCCGTGCTGCCAGAAGTACTTGTAACCAACTGACATTGTAAGTTGCTCCATAAACACATTCATCTACGTACATGTTCTCATACTCAGGCTTCTAACTACATTCCTATAAAAAAAGAATTGTAACGAATAAAAGTTAATTTTAAACTTGAGATGCACAACGTATGTTCCAGGTGAGAAAAACTGGAGTGATAAAATATAAAGAAAATGTGTGGAAGAGTTTCAAACTGAATTATTCTACAGAATTTTAATGACAGAACGAAAAAGAAATTTTACATAGAAGTATCAGATAGGAAACAAACGCACTCGTATCAGACTGAATAATTTCAAAATTAACAAAACGTCATCTAGAAAATAAGGAGAAAAATATTACTTTTTTCTTGAACAAATCTAGATAAAAATTACTTCTAGCAGCATTCATCCCTACTAGATGTAAATGATCTTCCATAGGAATTAATTCTTCTATAATTTTCTTTTCAGCAGATGGCGTAAAACAAGCGAGAAGAATGCCGGCGGAGGAGGAGGAGAGGAAGTGTCTGCACACAGATCTGTACACGTTAAAATACATACACGGAGGAAGGCCAAGAAATGGGTGAAACTCTTATAAAATAATGTGAATGCACACGAGAATTTGAAAGAAAAATTGACAACATGCCCATGCACTCTGTCCAGGACCCTACTCTTGTAATGATTATGATTATTAATAATTATTAATTATTATTACCGAAGAGGTGATGCAGCGCCTTTGGAATGGGAGGCCTTGGAAAGCCATCTTCATTAAATATACAAATTCCGAAGCAAGTGTCCTCAGAATACTTTGGAGAAACAGTTTAGACAAAAAATGCAGAAACCCTAAAAAGTAAACATCCATTACAGAAAGGATGCAGTAGAGAAAAAATTACAGACAGTAGCACTAACAAGACATAAAATCTTTGAGGGGGGGAGGGAGGTGTTAGGGCAGAGTGTTAGTTTTATGGAAGGCCACAAGCTCCATAAACAAGAACAGCGAGCTTCAAGCAAGAAGATCCTGCCTATCGCAGGACTACGACAAAAATCACCGTAGCATTGTAAGAAAATGAAAATGCTGACGTTGGGTGCCTAAATCTGGCAAAAGGCATTTGACAAATATGAGTGATAGCCTATAAATTGAGATCAATATTTATAAGAAGAAAGGTAGGGGAGTAGAAATTTTATTTTTCCAATGTCGCCAAGAGTGGTAGTAAACAAACTCCAGTCTTAGTAAGCTACACAGTTCAGTACCACCAAACACTCTTGGCATCCGTACTTTTTCTCGTTCTCGTTTGTTTTTTCTTCATACATACAAGTGCTAACCACAGCCTCACATCATCCATTGTGGATCCCGAGAAGATAAATATGAAAGGTCTCACAATAGAAAATAAGGAAATATTACAGATAAAATCTTCCAGTGGGTAAAGAAACAAATGATGACCAACGGAGATAAATAATTCCAACTGCTTAGATATTTAAGAGCGAAGATTTCTAAATGAGTACAATATTACAAAACACAAACACGCAACCCCATAAAATGGAAGGAATATGTAACAGAGGTGTGCCATAGTATCGATACCGGTGGTCTCTTAAAATTTTGATGGTATCGGCACCAGCCTAAAGTTGAGTATCGGTACTGACAAAATTTTTGGCACATCATTTATATATCGTTCCAGCCACGGTATTGTGCTTTTGTGTTCTTTAAGGCGTCGAAGGTCAGAAGAATTACCTGTTGGGAATTTATATTTCCCTAGCAACATTACTTTTCATATCACCTGTGTTCTCTCATCTGATATATTACTCTATACTCGTTGCCCTGCACTCATACCTGCTCTCAAGGCAGAGATGCGAAAGGTAGAACATGTGCAAAGATCATTTGCTGCCAACATACAATCAATAAAGGGTAACTGCTCTGAATGACTCAAAAGCATCATAAATGTACTTTCTAGAAAGGAGATAAAGCTATTAACATATACACAAAAAATATTAGAGGATCATATAACAACTCTACCCACTGTCATAACACCTTGTATACTTGATGGAGAGGTATGGGACAAGTGTAAAATAAACTGAGCTAAAAGTGAGGGCACCAACATCTATGGTCCACAACTCTTCAATATCTTAGCAGCAGACAAGAAATATTTCATGAACAAGAGTAAAAAACTCTTATGAGGAAATGTAGCAGTACCTACAAAATGATTCCAGAGCACCTAGACTGCAACAGCTTGGTTGACCAAGCAATCAGCAACGAAGTCTTGCCTCAAGCTGGGCTTCCATATTAGAACTCTCGTAACCTGTCAGAACCAAGAAATGGTTTATGAAACCAACAGAGTAACCAAGGAACTGTTTACAGTCGTGGCAGTGAGCTGTGGACAATGACTAGTTGGAACACAAGCGGCAGTTTGCTAGTGTTGTCATCGTGAAAGGCGAGAGTTGACCACAACTTTGCTGGAGGACAATGGCCGCCCACACACCAGCTGCAAGACTTGTAAGGCTCGCTTCTGGATTAATGAATAGTTATTGATCCTTACTAACAGCAGCAGCCTACCATCAGTCACCATACTACACCAATCCACCATCACCACCCATCACAATCACAACCCCACACCACTCACCATTACAGTCCATTACTACCACACCAAACCGTGCCTAGGAAGAAAACTCCAGATTTTCAATATCCCACGAAGTTAATATATACAAACTCAATAAATTCTCAATCTTCCCCGTCGAGTAGGAAATCAATAGATAGGTAGTTCCACAGAAGTTTCCTTCGTATTACTAAGATTGAAGCAAGCACGGTCTAGCTCTCCCCCCCTCCTTCCACCCCACGCGCGCGCACACACACGCACGCACGCACACACACGCACACACACACACACACACACACACACACACACACACACACACACACACACACACACACAGCCGGAGTTAAAAACACAGAGGAGTCACAGGGATGTTAGTATTTCTCCAGTCTTCTAGTGGTCATACAGTTGAGTGGTACAGACAGGATCCATACATAGCTTTAAGAAGAGAGATAAGGCGAGGCTCTCCAAGCGACGAGTGAACCCAGAGGCGCCAGCGAAGAGGCGGAGCCGGGAACAGAGTCTTGACCCTTACAACCATACATGGGTTAGTAGATATAGAGATACAAGAGGCATCCTACTACCTACAGTATAACAGGAGCCTGGATAGACAAGCTTGTCGGCAAATGGAAGTAGTCCAAAACTGGTCCATCTCTAGATGGGGGGCTGACACACAGGAAACTGGGATCAGGAAGAGTGGGCTCCCAAACCTGGTGGTCCTTGATTAAGGACCGACAAAGATATTTGATGAAATTATTCCACCTCTAAATCGACAGGATAAGACTGTCTCTACCAGCAATCAAGAAAAAGCTGACCTGTTTGCTGAACACTTTGCTGCCAAGACTGAAGTCTACCTCAGCTCATTTCAAAATTCAGCACTAAGGTATACTACCACCCGCAGGATGCCACCCACACCAGTTGGTTAACACCCACGTACCTACTTACTACTAGGTGCACAGAGAAGGCATGTATGAAGAAACATGCCCAACGTTTCCATCTTGACTGGGGATCGAACCATATGTGAGCCGAGTGCGCTA
>NC_091331.1:25896545-25936545 GCF_038502225.1 Cherax quadricarinatus
TCCGAAGACGTTTATCATTAACCACCGCTTGCAGCATCACCAATAAACCCATTAAACATTGGTAGCAGCGGTGGTCGCAGCAGTGTGTTTGCCTGGAGAGAGGAAGGAAGGAATGAAGTTGTTCACTTCATCCCCCTACACAACAAGCATCCGTCTCTCAACGAGTTATCCTGACGTCGTGTCTGCACGTTTGAGCATCCAGACACAAGTACAAGCAGGATCCAGCCGAAATTTACCGAATTTCTTCGAGAATTGTAAGTGGCGTCCCAGTGACTCCACGCTACAGCGTCCCACGCTGTTTCTCAAGTCACGTGTTCAGCGTCACTTATATGTTGCTGTTGTTGTTCAGCTCAACAAAGCTGTTTCAGCTGTGAGCTTCTCCACGTGTTTGTGGGAGGAGGAAGTGGCTGTTCCTCACCATGCCCATGCTCGCCCTACTCACGCTCACCCGTCTACCATACACACACCACTGCCCACTCCCTCTGCTGTGTTTTCTGCTATTTTCCATGTGAATTCATTGCCAGAGCTGTGTATCCGAGTGCCCGAGGCCACTCGAAGCCACGTAGATCAGCATGTCCCATAGATCACGACGCCACGTGGATCCCGACGCCACATGGGTGTGGGCGATGTCACGTAGATCTACCAGCCACATGAGTTACCAGATGTCCCAGGCCTCATGCTATGGTCTGCTGCCCGTATCACATCGACGTCACCCACGATGCTGCCCGACTTCATGATGTCACTATGTCTGCCTGATGTCACCTCAAGATGTCTGCTGACGTCACAGTGCTGCTGATGTCACCTCGCGACATCACGCCTGACATCACATGATGTCACATCGAGTGTTTCTAGTAATTATTTCAGTATTGTCGAGAAGATTGAGAGAAGATGTATGTCGTGTGTTAATTAATTCCTCTCAGTCAGTGTTCTCACATGTTAATGTACCGCAGGTGTGTGTAGTTTCCGTGTGTCCAGTGAGGTCTGAGCCAGACCTGAGTAGGACCACTGTGCTAAATCACCCAATGTGACCAGTGTGTTTGACAGCTGATGTCAAGTCAGCCCCTGAGCCCGAGCCCTCTTGTACAGAAAGCCCTTATACTCGTCGCTCATAGATGTTTTGCAGAATCGTACCTGCTATGATTCCCATCGAGATTTGTTTCACTTCACCTCCAGACCTTCAGAATGCAGTTATATGTAGAGAAACAAGTCTGGGGACGCTTAGACTAACCTCTGCTATAACTCCAACTGCCGAGAGAATGACACTCGTCAAGCCGCAGTTAGCCCTGTCGGCAGGCGCTGTGTCAGCCTCATGTCACAAGCTTCAGTGAGCAGCCTGCACAAAGTAGATGTCACTTTGACTGCTAGCTCTCTCACTGCAGTCTGGTGTATGATGTTACGACTCCCATGTTTCGTCCAGTCGTCTCTGCCACGACTTGCTCCACAACTCGCTCCATGCTCGCCGGCAGTGACAGTCCAGCGACAGTACCAGTCGAGAAGTGTCCTCCTGAGTCACTTGCCAGAAGTCCTGCCCAGCTGCCGAGTTTTGTCGATGCCTTACTCGAGGGCACCAGCATGTCGTGCCCCAGGTTGAGTGAAACCTGCAGCGACTCCTACGATGTCTGCTTCACCATTCCAGAGGAGACCGTACCCTGTTACGTCACAGCTCAGCCGCAGCGATGTCTCCTGTGTTGCGGTATCTGTCCAGACGCAGGAAGGCGCGCAATGATTCACTTCGATGCTCACTGCCTTTGACCATGATGTTTAGCACACCCCACATGTTTTTTTCTTCCCTCCCTGTAGGAAGTTTTTTTTTTCCATGTCCATATGTATATATATGTTTTTATTTTGTGTTCTGTGCCCTGTTCCTACGAGAGACCAAGTTCCTTTTACCACCAGTATTGTCGCGTCGGGAGGGCGCGCGGTAGGTGGCCGAGCGTATGTAGACAGCCTGTACTGTCTGCACAGATAGCCTATGCTGTCTGCCAGCTTAGTTCATATTTCGTGGCACTAAGGTGCTGCCCTCTGTAACTAGGCCTCTCGGTGGGCACGGCAGCCTGCTTGCCCTTGCCTCGCTCTCACTCACACAGCGGCCTAGCAGGAAGACACAAGGCCTACTCCTAGCTCCTCTAGTGGGATGGCCCTGCCCGGGCCATGGGCACAACACACAAGCATGTGTACCCACCACGACTTAACAATAAAGTAAGAAGCCTCTGAAGACGTTTGCAGCATCACCAATAAACCCATTAAACATCTCTCTCCCTCTCTCTTAGTCTTACTGCTGTCACCCTGTCATAGAACTCTAGTGTGTGACACAGGATTTCCCGTCCCTGAAATCGTGCTGGTTGTCATTGATAAGCTCATTCCTTTCTAAATGCTCCACCACTCTTCTCCTGATAATCTTCTCCATGACTTTGCATACTATACATGTTAGTGTATAGTATACATTATATATATAATGTCGTGCCGAATATGTAAAACTGGTCAATTAGCAAGAACTCATTTAAAATTAAGTCCGTTCTAAAATTTTATCTTATACGTTTAAAGATATATTTTTTCATTAATGTTAATGTAAAAATTTTTAATTTTGCACCAAAAGAATCTTAGAAAACTTACCTAACCTTATTATAACAAGAACAATTTATTTTAGCCTAACCCAACTAAATATATTTTAGATTTGTTTACAGTAATTTAATACTAAACAAACACAGTGAAATATATTTTTTTCGTTAGGTTCAGAATGATTTTCGCGAAATTATTGCATACACAAATTTTCACTTGCCCTATATGGCAAGATGAACGTTGCTATTTACGCCAAGATCGCAAATTCTGCCTATTCGGCACGACATTATATATATATATATATATATATATATATATATATATATATATATATATATATATATATATTATTTAAAGACAAAATACATTGGCCAAACATTCAAAAATACAAAAGAAAGTAAAACAACAGATAACTCAGAGCTACATCTCGAATACTTCGTCCAGCTCCCAGGCGGTGGGCCGCGTGCCCAGAATGCTGCAGGCACTTCCTCTCTGGATCACAACACTGAGTCTCTGAAAGAGGAAGCTGGTCGTCCTGTGGTCCTTGGTTTCTATGATGAACTTTTCACCCAGCTCTTTGAGGAACTTTAGAGCACACTTGCCCCATGCTCCAAGGGTCTCCGACCCTATTGGAATGAAGTTATAGCAAGGGGAAAGGTCTTTATATTTTCGGATCTTCTGGGTCTTCCTGTGGCTGGCAGCTCCACCCCCTTCCACTATGGAGTATGGCAAGTAGGTGTCTGCCAATGTGGCGGCACAGGTGTAGTCCCAGGCAATCTGCTTTCCATCCTTCCAGGGTAGCATAGTGGCTCCATCAGGACGCTTTTGACTTCCATCAGACCTCTGAACTTGGGGTTCCCGTTGAGCTGGGCAACGGGCTGTGGCGAGGCTTCTCTTTATGATTTCATTTACCTCCTCATGTCTGGCATACTTCCCTTCTGCTGTGTGACACACGAGACCATGAAGTCCGAATTGATCAGCTGTCGCCCTGCCGCAAATACACCTATGTTCGGTGAGGATGGGGGCGGCTAGGCGAAGAGCAACACCAATCCCAATGGCCTGTGGGTCGAGACGGGTGCCCAGGGAAGAATTGGGAACAGCTAACAGGAAATCTCCTGAGTGTGGTGCCTTCACTGCCAGGAGACGAGCTTTGTCCTTTCCTGAAGCATTGGTGAGCATTGTGTTGGCGATTTTTTCCATGATCGGTTCGTCCCAGTGGGACTGTTTGTGCTCTTTGGGAGGAGCTGGTCTACTGGAGGAGTCTGTAAGGGTGTCCCACCGAATCGCTGCTTCAGTAAACCTGGGATCTTCAGCTCCTATCAGGTCTCTCAAGCGTTCAAAAACTATCTTCTGGAAGCCAAACACTGGAAGCCAAACACGAAGAGAAAAAAGCAGGTAAAGCAACATGCGTTGCTTTGCGCACCCCTATACCTCCCAGTCGCACTGGGAGGGTTGCCTGATCCCATTGCTCATCCTCTAGTGACAGGTTCAGTGCCTTCTTAAAAGTTGATCTCAGGTGTGCATCATATTCATCGAATGTTGGACTATCAAAAGAGGGTACACACCTCAGGAAGTAAGTGAGTCTTGGCATAGTAAGACACCTTGTGAGGAGATACAGAGCATCATGGGCATCAAGATCGCTTATTCTCTCCTCCATTCTCGTCAGGTCATTCAATTTGTCCCTAAGAACAGTGTCGATGGCCTGGTGACCCAGCGGTGCTCCCAAGAGGGTACTGTTGGACGGAGTGGTAGAGACTTCCAGGAGGATTCTTCGCACAGCATTGATTATTTCCTGGTTCACTGTGATGATTTCACACTTGGAGGATATATATATCGTGCCAGATAGGTAAAACTTGCGATTTTGACTTAAATAGCAACGCTCTTCTTGCCGTGTAAGACAAGCAAAAATTTGCATATGCAATAATTTCGCAAAAATCATTCTGAACCTAACGAAAAAAAATGTAATTTTATTAGATTATTGTAAACTTATCCAAAATATATTTAGTTGGATTAGGCTAAATTAAATTGAGCGTGTTATAATGAGGTTAGGTAAGTTTTCTAAGATTCTTTGGTACAAAATTATTTTTTACATTAACATAAATAAAAAAATATATCTTTAAAGTAGAAGAGAAATTTTTAGAAAGGACTTAATTTTAAACGAGTTCTTGCTATTTGACCAGTTTTGCCTATACGGCACATTATTATTATTATTATTATTTATATATATATATATATATATATATATATATATATATATATATATATATATATATATATATATATATATATATATATATATATATTTATTCTGCAGAAACAAGTGGTTAAAAGAAAAGATCAATACTGCAGCTGGCTGGGGAATCGGACCTAGGAATCTCGCCGGCCTCCCAAGAAGCAGATCAGATCCCTGATCCTCCAGACCGTCACATCAGGTCCAATCAAATCCCTAAGCACGTTTCTTTGCATGATTGAAGCCAAGCAGCAGAAGGTTGTGGAAGTTCTTGGCACCTGCACATGTCAATTTTTCCAAGATTCTTGCCCCTATCTACCATACACCACTAGAAATTAAAAATCTTGATGAAAATTAGATACTGATGACTGGACACCACGAGTACAGCTCAGATGCGGTAGCTACAAACATGTAACTATATATACGAGAGACCAGACAACCATATAGTCTTGGAACGCAAACTATGAAATTGCAACCGGAGAGGTCAAAACATTTCGCAGTCGACAAATGAATGAAATAAAGCGGAAATGACTAGTTAGAAAAAATATATGAGAAACCAAAGCTCCTCCAGGCTCCGCGAGTCATTATATAGAACTGAGCGACGTCAGTGACTACTACAAGGTAAGATTGTATCCAGAGCTGGTTTACACACTCTTTAGGCACAAATATTACGAAATTTAATTGAAGACAAAAACGGAGAAAAAATAAGAGAAATGAATGAAGAGATGAATCTTGTTATGTTTATTTTCGAGTCAAGTGACGCTGACGCCGAAGATCAACTCCAAGAAAAATAATTAGAAGAAAACAACGATGTAAAGAACTTACAAGAAAGTTCAGAAAACTATGTAAGAACATGGTACAACAAGGAAACAACAACCCGAAGAGAAATAACAACACAAAAACGTCTAACATTTTACAAGACAACAACAGTGAGCTCCTTACCACGTAACTAAAACAAAAGCAACAACAGAAAGCACTATCAGACGAAAGGCACAGATCATCATACTACAACAACAACACAAGCATGGGAACATGGATGTCGATGCGGCGTGACTCGCCGCCTGGTTGCTCTCATGCGGAAAGCAGGGCAGTGTGTCGTAGCGTACGTTGTTACCTATTTATAACACATTTTGGAGAGGAAGCATCTGCAATATGTATGAGACAACTGTTTTTAGTGACTAGTTCTTGAATGGTATTTGCATGCTACAAACAAGTCAACACCGTCTGCATTTGCTGACACCCCATCAATATCTAAAAATTTTGCGGTGGTTATTACTGTAGTCATGAGGTTCGTGTTGACGGCTAGTTTCAGGTCATCTATGACGACAGTGTTTCTCACACCTGTTCTTGTTTACCTTTGCATCCAGCAGGTGTTCCTGTTGTGATTCAGTAAGTTTTCATTGTCAGCACTTTCATTCATTGCATCCGGGTCCTACGAGTCTGTACCTGGGTCCTACCAGTCTGCACCTGGGTCCTACCAGTCTGTACCTGGGTCCTACCAGTCTGTACCTGGGTCCTACCAGTCTGTACCTGGGTCCTACCAGTCTGTACCTGGGTCCTACCAGTCTGTACCTGGGTCCTACCAGTCTGTACCTGGGTCCTACCAGTCTGCACCTGGGTCCTACCAGTCTGCACCTGGGTCCTGCCAGTCTGCACCTGGGTCCTACCAGTCTGCACCTGGGTCCTACCAGTCTGCACCTGGGTCCTACCAGTCTGCACCTGGGTCCTACCAGTCTGCACCTGGGTCCTACCAGTCTGCACCTGGGTCCTACCAGTCTGCACCTGGGTCCTACCAGTCTGCACCTGGGTCCTACCAGTCTGCATCTGGGTCCTACCTGTCTGTACCTGGGTCCTACCTGTCTGTACCTGGGTCCTACCAGTCTGTACCTGGGTCCTACCTGTCTGTACCTGGGTCCTACCAGTCTGTACCTGGATCCTACCTGTCTGTACCTGGATCCTACCAGTCTGTACCTGGATCCTACCTGTCTGTACCTGGGTCCTACCAGTCTGTACCTGGATCCTACCTGTATGTACCTGGGTCCTACCAGTCTGTACCTGGATCCTACCTGTCTGTACCTGGGTCCTACCAGTCTGTACCTGGGTCCTACCAGTCTGTACCTGGGTCCTACCAGTCTGTACCTGGGTCCTACCAGTCTGTATCTGGGTCCTACCAGTCTGTACCTGGGTCCTACCAGTCTGCACCTGGGTCCTACCAGTCTGCACCTGGGTCCTACCAGTCTGTACCTGGGTCCTACCTGTCTGTACCTGGGTCCTACCAGTCTGCACCTGGGTCCTACCAGTCTGTACCTGGGTCCTACCTGTCTGCACCTGGGTCCTACCAGTCTGCACCTGGGTCCTACCAGTCTGTACCTGGGTCCTACCAGTCTGCACCTGGGTCCTACCAGTCTGTACCTGGGTCCTACCTGTCTGTACCTGGGTCCTACCAGTCTGTACCTGGGTCCTACCAGTTATATCTGTTTTTCCAAGTCATAAGGCTTTCGAAAACGCCGACAACTGGGTGAAACACCGTGTAAGGTTCTACACGGTTTGTATTATCTTACTTGCCGGCAATTTGACTCCCATCCATTGTATTGGACCTATTGTATTACCTTTATCCTGAGGCTCCAGTACTTGTATTCTAAGGTTTCATTAAATTTTGTCTATTGCATTATTTACAGTCTGTAGTTTCACTGTATCTTGTCCTATTGTATTATTTATATTCTACAGGCTCCAGTCAACCTAAGACTATTTGTTTACATTCTGAGATTAAACTGCATGTGCTCCTACTGTATTACTTATATGCTCAGGTTCCATTGTATCTGTTCCTATTGTATCATTTATATACAGAATTCCATTGTATCTATGCATATTCTGTCATTTCATTTTGAGGTTCAATTACATCTTAGGCCTATTGTGTTATTTTCATTCAAATTTATCGTCATCATCACTCTTTCGTCTATTTCTATTTTATGTCTGCAGCATAATTTAGAATATGGTGAGATATTTTGTAATGCATCATGCACTGATATATAATGTTGTATACCTATGTGTAGTTGATCATATGATAGTCACGTGACTCAGGTATTCCATCAAAGATGGAGACAGGAAGCTGAATGTGAAGTCAGTCAGTCATGCACGGGTATCTTTCTTTCTCACTCTAGTAAGCTGAATATTTTCAATGATTCACATTGTATCACACAAATACTAGAAGACGTTTTCATGAACACTGAACAAGGCTTCAGCAATGTTCATCCTCTCTATTATTAACCTCTGTTTTACATTTCTTTATTCATAGTCTCTAACTCAGCCAGTATGAGATTGAACTGAGTAATGTTTTATATACGTAAGCAGTGAAGAACATCCTATGTGGTATATATGAGCAGTGAAGAACACCCCATGTGTTATACAGGAGCAGTGAAGAACACCCCATGTGTTATACAGGAGCAGTGAAGAACATCCTATGTGTTATATATGAGCAGTGAAGAACATCCTATGTGTTATATATGAGCAGTGAAGAACATCCTATGTGTTATACAGGAGCAGTGAAGAACACCCCATGTGTTATACATGAGCAGTGAAGAACACCCCATGTGTTATACAAGAGCAGTGAAGAACACCCTGTTATACATGAGCAGTGAAGAACACCCCATGTGTTATACAAGAGCAGTGAAGAACACCCTGTTATACATGAGCAGTGAAGAACACCCTATCTGTTATACATGAGCAGTGAAGAACACCCCATGTGTTATACAGGAGCAGTGAAGAACATCCTATGTGTTATACATGAGCAGTGAAGAACACCCCATATGTTATACAAGAGCAGTGAAGAACACCCTATCTGTTATACAGGAGCAGTGAAGAACACCCCATGTGTTATAAATGAGCAGTGAAGAACACCCCATGTGTTATACAGGAGCAGTGAAGAACACCCCATGTGTTATACAGCAGTGAAGAACACCCCATGTGTTATACATGAGCAGTGAAGAACATCCCATGTGTTATACAGGAGCAGTGAGGAACACCCCATGTGTTATACATGAGCAGTGTAGAACACCCCATGTGTTATACAAGAGCAATGAAGAACACCCCATGTGTTATACATGAACAGTGAAGAACACCCCATGTGTTATACAGGAGCAGTGAAGAACACCCCATGTGTTATACATGAGCAGTGGAGAACACCTCGTGTGTTATGAAGAGTCCATGGCTTCCCTGTTCCTAGAATTTTGTATGTGTTAGAATATTTGTCGTAGTTTAGGTGGTGTAGGAAGAAGTGTGGTTGTAGTGGTTGTTGTAGGAGTGGTGTGGGGGGAGGAAGAAGAATGGTTGTGGTAGTGGTAGAGGGAAGGAGGAGGACAGTTGTCATGGTAGTGGTGGAATGGGGAAAGGGAGAGGGTGAGAATGGTTGCCATGGTAATGGTGGCCAACCCATCTTCCTTATTAAACGAAACACATGATTTCCATGTTTTTAGGCATTGTTAAGTTTGATTTTTTGTTAGGTACAGGTACACGTAAATATAGTTACACAACTTTATGCAATTATACTTATCATACATTTTAATAAACATGATCTCTCAGAACACAGGAGGATTCGAACCAGTACGCTCTATATCAAAGTACACAGTACCTTCCCCACCCAGCCAATCTTGCTGAGTGATGAAGGTACAGTGTACTTTGTTACAGTATGTGCAGGTTCGAATCCTGTTGTGGACTGAGAGATAATGTAACGTGTGTAAATTACCTAAGATAACCCGAGAAAAGTCAGAGGAGGAGACTTATTTCCATTGGGGTCCTTGTAATACCTTATTATTCATCACCCTTGCTGTTAAATATTAACCATCGGTTTGCTTTATTTTACTTACACTGGCTTTTTTTTTCTCTTCGGTAAACATATACATTAATTTATGTGAAATTAACCTAAAAAAAATATTTGATTTTGGTCTCAGTTAAGATCATGCAGAAATAAACGCACATATACGCATCGAAAAACACGAGGCGCATTTGGAGGCCGGGTTACTGCAGTCTTTTGTCCGTCGGAAGAAGAGGACTGTCTCACAGTACGTGTCTTCTTGTGGTCTGGCATCCCATGTCTTACCACCTGATGCCTGAACCATGTTGTCGAGGGCCAGTGCCTTCGCGGCCCGGCTCCACACAGACCTCAAACTGCATCAAGGCCCGATTACAAATACAGCGCTGGCCGCTCACAGTCGAACGTAGGCATCACAGCCGGACTGATCAAAAATTTATTTGAGAAACTTACCAAGCTTCCTCTACAAGAAAGCAAAGACTATGTTGATATTCGATAGGAAGGTGTTGAAAATTTTGGTTCTTTTACACTTATTGTGCTAGTTTGGTGTATTCACTGAATCCCTTTCTTTTTAATGGGAAAAATTTTGCTTCTTGTTTTAGTAGGTAATGATTTGTGTGCAGATTTAGGACCTATTTCGTGTGAAGAATGCAATTTTGTATTCGGTATATATCACACAACCACATTCCTGCATGCCATCTTAGCCAGTCTTAGGATTTGTGCATCATCCTGGAATGGAGTGTCCAAACTGTATGTTGGAGGCTCTCTGTTTCAGAGTGAAGGGCGTAGGTACGGCTCCAGGTGAAGTTACCTCCAGGAAGGTGCAGCCAGGAACCTCAGACCATCACCTTCTTAACTATCTTATGTATACTTTATTCCTCTTACTTGATTGCCGTATTGCGTGTGCTTTAGCAGGTATCAAGTACGGCCGGATACTGCAAGCCCATTGAAAGTATTTGTGCTTATGATATGAATAACTTCTTTAGAATTTCCAAGGCAGACATTATGATTCATCTTTCTCACTTGCATTGCAAGGAATACCTCAGGAGGAGGCTTCAGGCATCCCAGTAATTCAAATGACTTTATTTAGTCATTCAGTGAAGGTTGTCTATAAATTTTCTAGGTTTCCAGCACTCCAGTCTAGAGAGAAAGAAATGACTTGAAGAGGATCATCATTGGTTTGGCGTCTCTTGTTTTGAGGATCTCGTTACCTAGTATTGAATAATTTTCCTCGTGGTCGTGATAATGTCACTGGTGTAATCCCTGAAAGTGAGATCTTCTGATATCATACCCAAGTCCCTCACGTTAATGTTTCACTCTACTTTTCTACTCCATTCTATTTATTTCCACATATTTCAATAAAAGAGCAATTGAAATTTGTCTATTGAATATCACATTGTTTTTTGTGGTCTACTGGAAGACTTGGTTTATGTGAACTTGGAGATCTGCTGTGTCCTTAATGGATGACATACGAATTGTAGTATCCTTCACAGAGGATGATACTGTGCTATGATTTATGTCCCTGTCTATAACGGTTATGAGGATGAAGAAAAGAATGAAGGCACGTACTGTGCTCTGAGGACAGATTTCCACTTTAGACACCTTCTGTTATAACTCTTTACAATTAATGTTAGAATTTATTCATCTTTTCACTTTTCCAGTAATTCCTTTTACACGCTTTTTGTGCGCTATTACACCATAGTGACATTTGCTGTAATGATTCAGCAGTTGCGAGAGGCTCAAAACCAATGCAGCCCTGGGTTGTGTAATTGTGAATTCATGTGGTCAGTGATCATGCTGCCAACTGTGTGAAGCAGGACTTTATCAGTTGTTTTAAATGGCTATGGGATAACTCCTCTCCACAGGTTGTGTTTTTTTTTTTCTCAGTTCTCGATGAACATGGAGTTCCATGTTCCTTGGCCTGAGGCCAAATGTATGCGCTTGATGTAAATGACTTTCTCGAGTGGGGTTAGGTTCATGTCGGCAATTTTGGAGATATTGACAAATATTGGAGTCCCGTACATACAGAATTCATTCGGATTGTCAACCTTTAGTCTGATTAAAGGCTCACTAAACACAGTCTATATTTTACTCACAGATGTTGTCAGTGTAAGTTCCGCTTTATTACCCCTATGACGATCGAGATGCTCTCATAACTCCATTTTCATTGTATGTGATAGGACATAGGTTATTCAAAATAACAGTAACTCCTGTTGTGCTTGAACGACGCGTTTGAAGCTGCCGTTACTGGTGAACCCTTAACAGACGACGATACCATATTTCTCTACTAAAGTCTCCCAGCTAAGTGACAAATTTCAATAGTAGCAGTGAAATTCGACTACGTGATGGAATATAGACAGGAAAAATAACTTTTATCCCCATTATGTAACTTTAGGATAGAACACAGTAGTAGCAGCACAGCGATAGTTTATCCAATATGGTAAAAAAAAATGTTCATGCCTATGGATGAGGAAGCCACATTCCTGTATGCGTGGGGCACAATTTTTTCCTTTCTCGCTCTCTGATTACGCTTCTTGAATTAAATAGTGCTTGGAATTAATTAGCATATCTGCGCACTTGTACCTTACGAGGAAAAACTTGCAAATTTACGTGTTTCTGTTTTTGTTCTGCAGGTGTTACAACTTATTGTATTGGAACCCATGTGTTGGTGACTAGTACCAATGCTGTGGTTCGGTTTTAACAACTTTTATTGGGGCCCCAAGTAGTGGCGGACAGTACCAGTGATGTTGACATGTTGTATATTTGTTTATTTACTTTGTAATATTTTCTGTTAACACCCGTTGGTGACACTATTGCAAAAAGCTGGGCACTCCACGCTTGGCACCGCTGTTTGCATAAAGAATTGTATATTTGCTGTGTAACATGCACAGTATTACTAAGTATATACAGCATCGATGAAAAAAAAACAAGATGTGATTCTTTATTGACAACATTTCGCCAACACAGTAAGGTCTACCAACTCATCAACAGATCTACATGACAGACAGCATGTACTTTATATATATATATATATATATATATATATATATATAGTGTGTATGAGGGAGAGAGAGAGAAAGTAGTGAGAAGTCAGACTCTCTCTTCTTGGCCAGGAAGCCATCACAACCTCTCTTCTTGACAACCAAGCCATAACAACCTCTCTTCCTGACAACCATCAGAACCTCACTTCCTGACAACCAAGCCATCAAAACCTCTCTTCCTGACAACCAAGCCATCAGAACCTCTCTTCCTGACAACCATCAGAACCTCACTTCCTGACAACCAAGCCATCAGAACCTCTCTTCCTGACAACCAAGCCATCACAACCTCTCTTCCTGACAACCATCAGAACCTCACTTCCTGACAACCAAGCCATCAGAACCTCTCTTCCTGACAACCAAGCCATCACAACCTCTCTTCCTGACAACCATCAGAACCTCACTTCCTGACAACCAAGCCATCACAACCTCTCTTCCTGACAACCAAGCCAACAGAACCTCTCTTCCTGACAACTAAGCCATCAGAACCTCTCTTCCTGACAACCAAGCCATCACAACCTCTCTTCCTGACAACCAAGCCATCAGAACCTCTCTTCCTGACAACCAAACCATTAGAACCTCTCCTCCTGACAACCATGCCATCAGAACCTCTCTTCCTGACAACCATGCCATCAGAGCCTCTCTTCCTGGCAACCATGCCATCAGAACCTCTCTTCCTGACAACCATGATATCAGAACCTCTCTTCCTGACAACCATGCCATCAGAACCTCTCTTCCTGACATCCAAGCCATCACAACCTCTCTTCCTGACAACAAAGCCATTAGAGCCTCTGTGACAACCAAGCCATCAAACCTCTCTTCCTGACAACCATGCCATCAGAACCTTTCTCCCTGACAACAAAGCCATTAGAACCTCTCTTCCTGACAACAAAGCCATCAGAACCTCTCTTCCTGACAACAAAGCCATCAGAACCTCTCTTCCTGACAACAAAGCCATTAGAGCCTCTCTTCCTGACAACCAAGCCAACAGAACCTCTCTTCCTGACAACCAAGCCATCAGAACCTCACTTCCTGACAACCAAGCCATCAAAACCTCTCTTCCTGACAACCAAGCCATCAGAACCTCTCTTCCTGACAACCAAGCCATCAGAACCTCACTTCCTGACAACCAAGCCAACAGAACCTCTCTTCCTGACAACCAAGCCAACAGAACCTCTCTTCCTGACAACCAAGCCATCAGAACCTCTCTTCCTGACAACCAAACCATCACAACCTCTCTTCCTGACAACCAAGCCATCAGAACCTCTCTTCCTGACAACCAAACCATTAGAACCTCTCCTCCTGACAACCATGCCATCAGAACCTCTCTTCCTGACAACCATGCCATCAAAACCTCACTTCCTGACAAGCAAGCCATCAGAACCTCTTCCTGACAACCAAGCCATCAGAACCTCTCTTCCTGACAACCAAGCCATCAGAACCTCTCTTCCTGACAACCAAGCCATCACAACCTCTCTTCCTGACAACCATCAGAACCTCTCTTCCTGACAACCAAGCCATCAGAACCTCACTTCCTGACAACCAAGCCATCAGAACCTCTCTTCCTGACAACCAAGCCAACAGAACCTCTCTTCCTACAACCAAGCCATCAGAACCTCTCTTTCTGACAACCAACCCATCACAACCTCTCTTCCTGACAACCAAGCCATCAGAACCTCTCTTCCTGACAACCAAACCATTAGAACCTCTTCTCCTGGCAACCATGCCATCAGAACCTCTCTTCCTGACAACCATGATATCAGAACCTCTCTTCCTGACAACCACGCCATCAGAACCTCTCTTCCTGACAACCAAGCCATCACAACCTCTCTTCCTGACAACAAAGCCATCAGAACCTCTCTTCCTGACAACAAAGCCATTAGAGCCTCTCTGACAACCAAGCCATCAGAACCTCTCTTCCTGACAACCATGCCATCAGAACCTTTCTCCCTGACAACAAAGCCATTAGAACCTCTCTTCCTGACAACAAAGCCATCAGAACCTCTCTTCCTGACAACAAAGCCATTAGAGCCTCTCTTTCTGACAACCAAGCCATCAGAACCTCTCTTCCTGACAACCAAGCCATCAGAACCTCTCTTCCTGACAACCAAGCCATCACAACCTCTCTTCCTGACAACCAAGCCATCACAACCTCTCTTCCTGACAACCATCAGAACCTCACTTCCTGACAACCAAGCCATCAGAACCTCTCTTCCTGACAACCAAGCCATCAGAACCTCTCTTCCTGACAACCAAGCCATCAGAACCTCTCTTCCTGACAACCAAGCCATCACAACCTCTCTTCCTGACAACCAAGCCATCGCAAACTCTCTTCCTGACAACCAAGCCATCAGAATCTCTCTTCCTGACAACCATCAGAACCTCACTTCATGACAACCAAGCCATCAAAACCTCTCTTCCTGACAACCAAGCCATCAGAACCTCTCTTCCTGACAACCAAGCCATCACAACCTCTCTTCCTGACAACCATCAGAACCTCACTTCCTGACAACCAAGCCATCAGAACCTCTCTTCCTGACAACCAAGCCATCAGAACCTCTCTTCCTGACAACCAAGCCATCACAACCTCTCTTCCTGACAACAAAGCCATCAGAACCTCTCTTCCTGACAACAAAGCCATTAGAGCCTCTCTGACAACCAAGCCATCAGAACCTCTCTTCCTGACAACCATGCCATCAGAACCTTTCTCCCTGACAACAAAGCCATTAGAACCTCTCTTCCTGACAACAAAGCCATTGGAGCCTCTCTTTCTGACAACCAAGCCATCAGAACCTCTCTTCCTGACAACCAAGCCATCAGAACCTCACTTCCTGACAAGCAAGCCATCAGAACCTCACTTCCTGACAAGCAAGCCATCAGAACCTCTTCCTGACAACCAAGCCATCAGAACCTCTCTTCCTGACAACCAAGCCATCAGAACCTCTCTTCCTGACAACCAAGCCATCACAACCTCTCTTCCTGACAACCATCAGAACCTCTCTTCCTGACAACCAAGCCATCAGAACCTCTCTTCCTGACAACCAAATCATTAGAACCTCTCCTCCTGACAACCATGCCATCAGAACCTCTCTTCCTGACAACCATGCCATCAGAGCCTCTCTTCCTGGCAACCATGCCATCAGAACCTCTCTTCCTGACAACCATGCCATCAGAACCTCTTTTCCTGACAACCAAGCCATCAGAACCTCTATCCTGACAACCAAACCATCAGAACCTCTCTTCCTGACAACCAAGCCATTAGAACCTCTCCTCCTGACAACCATGCCATCAGAACCTCTCTTCCTGACAACCAAGCCATCAGAACCTCTCTTCCTGACAACCAAGCCATTACAACCTCTCTTCCTGACAACCATCAGAACCTCACTTCCTGACAACCAAGCCATCACAACATCTCTTCCTGACAACCAAGCCAACAGAACCTCTCTTCCTGACAACCAAGTCATCACAACCTCTCTTCCTGACAACCAAACCATCAGAACCTCTCTTCCTGACAACCAAACCATTAGAACCTCTCCTCCTGACAACCATGAAATCAGAACCTCTCTTCCTGACAACCATGACATCAGAGCCTTTCTTCCTGGCAACCATGCCATCAGAACCTCTCTTCCTGACAACCATGCCATCAGAACCTCTCTTCCTGACAACCATGTCATCAGAACCTTTCTTCCTGACAACCAAGCCATCAGAACCTCTCTTCCTGACAACAAAGCCATTAGAGCCTCTCTGACAACCAAGCCATCAGAACCTCTCTTCCTGACAACCAAGACATCAGAACCTCTCTTCCTGACAACCAAGCCATCAGAACCTCTCTTCCTGACAACCAAGCCATCAGAACCTCTCTTCCTGACAACCAAGCCATCAGAACCTCTATCCTGACAACCAAACCATCAGAACCTCTCTTCCTGACAACCAAGCCATTAGAACCTCTCCTCCTGACAACCATGCCATCAGAACCTCTCTTCCTGACAACCAAGCCATCAGAACCTCTCTTCCTGACAACCAAGCCATTACAACCTCTCTTCCTGACAACCATCAGAACCTCACTTCCTGACAACCAAGCCATCACAACATCTCTTCCTGACAACCAAGCCAACAGAACCTCTCTTCCTGACAACCAAGCCATCAGAACCTCTCTTCCTGACAACCAAGTCATCACAACCTCTCTTCCTGACAACCAAACCATCAGAACCTCTCTTCCTGACAACCAAACCATTAGAACCTCTCCTCCTGACAACCATGAAATCAGAACCTCTCTTCCTGACAACCATGACATCAGAGCCTTTCTTCCTGGCAACCATGCCATCAGAACCTCTCTTCCTGACAACCATGCCATCAGAACCTCTCTTCCTGACAACCATGCCATCACAACCTCTCTTCCTGACAACCAAGCCATCACAACCTCTCTACCTGACAACAAAGCCATCACAACCTCTCTTCCTGACAACCATCAGAACCTTACTTCCTGACAACCAAGCCATCACAACCTCTCTTCCTGACAACCAAGCCAACAGAACCTCTCTTCCTGACAACCAAGCCATCAGAACCTCTCTTCCTGACAACCAAGCCATCACAACCTCTCTTCCTGACAACCAAGCAATCAGAACCTCTCTTCCTGACAACAAAACCATTAGAACCTCTCCTCCTGACAACCATGCCTTTAGAACCTCTCCTCCTGACAACCATGCCATCAGAGCCTCTCTTCCTGGCAACCATGCCATCAGAACCTCTCTTCCTGACAACCATGCCATCAGAACCTCTCTTCCTGACAACCAAGCCATCAGAACCTTTCTTTCTGACAACCAAGCCATCAGAACCTCTCTTCCTGACAACAAAACCATTAGAAGCTCTCTTCCTGACAACAAAGCCATCAGAACCTCTCTTCCTGACAACAAAGCCATTAGAGCCTCTCTTTCTGACAACCAAGCCATCAGAACCTCTCTTCCTGACAACCAAGCCATCAGAACCTCACTTCCTGACAACCAAGCCATCAGAACCTCACTTCCTGACAACCAAGCCATCAGAATCTCTCTTCCTGACAACCAAGCCATCACAACCTCTCTTCCTGACAACAAAGCCATCAGAACCTCTCTTCCTGACAACAAAGCCATTAGAGCCTCTCTGACAACCAAGCCATCAGAACCTCTCTTCCTGACAACCATGCCATCAGAACCTTTCCCCCTGACAACAAAGCCATTAGAACCTCTCTTCCTGACAACAAAGCCATCAGAACCTCTCTTCCTGACAACAAAGCCATTAGAGCCTCTCTTTCTGACAACCAAGCCATCAGAACCTCTCTTCCTGACAACCAAGCCATCAGAACCTCACTTCCTGACAACCAAGCCATCAGAACCTCTTCCTGACAACCAAGCCATCAGAACCTCTCTTCCTGACAACCAAGCCATCAAAACCTCTCTTCCTGACAACCAAGCCATCAGAACCTCTCTTCCTGACAACCAAGCCATCACAACCTCTCTTCCTGACAACCATCAGAACCTCTCTTCCTGACAACCAAGCCATCAGAACCTCTCTTCCTGACAACCAAATCATTAGAACCTCTCCTCCTGACAACCATGCCATCAGAACCTCTCTTCCTGACAACCATGCCATCAGAGCCTCTCTTCCTGGCAACCATGCCATCAGAAGCTCTCTTCCTGACAACCATGCCATCAGAACCTCTCTTCCTGACAACCATGCCATCAGAACCTCTCTTCCTGACAACCGTGTCATCAGAACCTTTCTTCCTGACAACCAAGCCATCAGAACCTCTCTTCCTGACAACAAAGCCATTAGAGCCTCTCTTTCTGACAACCAAGCCATCAGAACCTCTCTTCCTGACAACCAAGCCATCAAAACCTCTCTTCCTGACAACCAAGCCATCACAACCTCTGTTCCTGACAAACAAGCCATCAGAACCTCTGTTCCTGACAACCAAGCGATCAGAACCTCTATCCTGACAACCAAGCCATCATAACCTCTCTGACAACCAAGCCATTAGAACCTCTCCTCCTGACAACCATGCCATCAGAACCTCTCTTCCTGACAACCAAGCCATCAGAACCTCTCTTCCTGACAACCAAGCCATTACAACCTCTCTTCCTGACAACCAAGCCATCACAACCTCTCTTCCTGACAACCAAGCCAACAGAACCTCTCTTCCTGACAACAAAGCCATCAGAACCTCTCTTCCTGACAACCAAGCCATCACAACCTCTCTTCCTGACAACCAAGCCATCACAACCTCTCTTCCTGACAACCAAACCATTAGAACCTCTCCTCCTGACAACCATGCCACCAGAACCTCTCTTCCTGACAACCATGCCATCAGAGCCTCTCTTCCTGGCAACCATGCCATCAGAACCTCTCTTCCTGACAACTATGCCATCACAACCTCTCTTCCTGACAACCATGCCATCACAACCTCTCTTCCTGACAACCAAGCCATCACAACCTCTCTTCCTGACAACCAAGCCATCACAACCTCTCTTCCTGACAACCATCAGAACCTCACTTCCTGACAACCAAGCCATCACAACCTCTCTTCCTGACAACCAAGCCAACAGAACCTCTCCCTGACAACCAAGCCATCAGAACCTCTCTTCCTGACAACCAAGCCATCACAACCTCTCTTCCTGACAACCAAGCAATCAGAACCTCTCTTCCTGACAACCAAACCATTAAAACCTCTCCTCCTGACAACCATGCCTTCAGAACCTATCTTCCTGACAACCATGCCATTAGAGCCTCTCTTCCTGGCAACCATGCCATCAGAACCTCTCTTCCTGACAACCATGCCATCAGAACCTCTCTTCCTGACAACCATGCCATCAGAACCTCTCTTCCTGACAGCCAAGCCATCAGAACATTTATTTCTGACAACCAAGCCATCAGAACCTCTCTTCCTGACAACAAAACCATTAGAAGCTCTCTTCCTGAGAACCAAGCCATCACAACCTCTCTTCCTGACAACCATCAGAGCCCCTCTTCCTGACAACCAAGCATCAGAACCTCTCTTCCTGACAACCAAGCCATCAGAACCTCACTTCCTGACAACCAAGCCATCAGAACCTCATTTCCTGACAACCAAGCCATCAGAACCTCTCTTCCTGACAACCAAGCCATCAGAACCTCTCTTCCTGACAACCAAGCCATCACAACCTCTCTTCCTGACAACCATCAGAGCCCCTCTTCCTGACAACCAAGCCATCAGAACCTCTCTTCCTGACAACCAAATCATTAGAACCTCTCCTGACAACCATGCCATCAGAACCTCCCTTTCTGACAACCATGCCATCAGAGACTCTCTTCCTGGCAACCATGCCATCAGTACCTCTCTTCCTGACAACCATGCCATCAGAACCTCTCTTTCTGACAACCATGCCATCAGAACCTCTCTTCCTGACAACCATGCCATCAGAACCTTTCTTCCTGACAACCAAGCCATCAGAACCTCTCTTCCTGACAACAAAGCCATTAGAACCTCTCTTCCTGACAACAAACCCATCAGAACCTCTCTTCCTGACAACAAAGCCATTAGAGCCTCTCTTTCTGACAACCAAGCCATCAGAGCCTCTCTTCCTGACAACCAAGCCATCAGAACCTCTCTTCCTGACAACCAAGCCATCAGAACCTCTCTTCCTGACAACCTAGCCATCAGAACCTCTCTTCCTGACAACCAAGCCATCAGAACCTCTCTTCCTGACAACCAAGCCATCAGAACCTCTATCCTGACAACCAAGTCATCAGAACCTCTCTTCCTGACAACCAAGCCATTAGAACCTCTCCTGACAACCATGCCATCAGAACCTCTCTTCCTGACAACCATGCCATCAGAGCCTCTCTTCCTGGCAACCATGCCATCAGACCCTCTCTTCCTGACAGCCATGCCATCAGAACCTCTCTTCCTGACAACCATGCCATCAGAACCTCTCTTCCTGACAACCAAGCCATCAGAACCTCTCTTCCTGACAACAAAGCCATTAGAAACTCTCTTCCTGACAACAAAGCCATCAGAACCTCTCTTCCTGACAACAAAGCCATCAGAGCCTCTCCTCCTGACAACCAAGACATCAGAACCTCTCCTCCTGACAACCAAGACATCAGAACCTCTCCTCCTGACAACCAAGACATCAGAACCTCTATCTTGACAACCAAGCCATCAGGACCTCTCTTCCTGACAACCAAGCCATCAGAACCTCTCTTCCTGGCAACCAAACCACCAGAACCTCTCTTCCTGACAACCAAGCCACCAGAACCTCTCTTCCTAACAACCAAGCCATCAGAACCTCTCTTCCTGACAACCAAGCCATCACAACCTCTCTTCCTGACAACCAAGCCATCACAACCTCTCCTCCTGACAACCAAACCACCAGAACCTCTCCTCCTGACAACCAAACCACCAGAACCTCTCTTCCTGACAACCAAGCCATCAGAACCTCTCTTTCTGACAACCAAGCCATCAGAACCTCTCTTCCTGGCAACCAAGCCATCAGAACCTCTCTTCCTGGCAACCAAGCCATCAGAACCTGTCTTCCTGGCAACCAAGCCATCAGAACCTGTCTTCCTGGCAACCAAGCCATCAGAGCCTCTCTTCCTGACAACCAAACCACCAGAACCTCTCTTCCTGGCAACCAAGCCATCAGAACCTGTCTTCCTGACAACCATGCCATCAGAACCTCTCTTCCTGACAACCATGCCATCAGAACCTCTCTTCCTGACAACCATGCCATCAGAACCTCTCTTCCTGACAACAAAACAGACAGGGACCAACAATCAAGAATGCCATTATATGCTCCAAATATAATATTCACTATAAAACATAAGGTAAAAGTAGTTGAAATGAAATACCATATCTCACGCACCGCCACGCGGAAAGCAGCACGCATTCGTAACTCTAAAGCCACACTCGTTCGTGGTCACACACAGGCCCACACGGAAGCACACACGTTCACAGACATTCAGTATGGTCGCTCGTCTTTCCGTATCGTTACTACGTGCGCTGTAACACTTATGTGCGCTAGGTGGCACAGTAAGTGGCTTAGTCACACCCTAGATGACCTCTTAAGTGGCACCTTCAAATGCTCGTTTTGACACCATACAAGGTACAATACCAACAAGTGTTAGGTGACACCATACAAGGTACAATACCAACAAGTGTTAGGTGACACCATACATGGTACAATACCAACAAGTGTTAGGTGACACCATACAAGGTGCAATACCAACAAGTGTTAGGTGACACCATACAAGGTACAATACCAACAAGTGTTAGGTGACACCATACAAGGTACAATACCAACAAGTGTTAGGTGACACCATACATGGTACAATACCAACAAGTGTTAGGTGACACCATACATGGTACAATACCAACAAGTGTTAGGTGACACCATACAAGGTACAATACCAACAAGTGTTAGGTGACACCATACAAGGTGCAATACCAACAAGTGTTAGGTGACACCATACAAGGTACAATACCAACAAGTGTTAGGTGACACCATACATGGTACAATACCAACAAGTGTTAGGTGACACCATACAAGGTACAATACCAACAAGTGTTAGGTGACACCATACATGGTACAATACCAACAAGTGTTAGGTGACACCATACAAGGTACAATACCAACAAGTGTTAGGTGACACCATACATGGTACAATACCAACAAGTGTTAGGTGACACCATACAAGGTACAATACCAACAAGTGTTAGGTGACACCATACATGGTACAATACCAACAAGTGTTAGGTGACACCATACAAGGTACAATACCAACAAGTGTTAGGTGACACCATACAAGGCACAATACCAACAAGTGTTAGGTGACACCATACAAGGTACAATACCAACAAGTGTTAGGTGACACCATACATGGTACAATACCAACAAGTGTTAGGTGACACCATACAAGGTACAATACCAACAAGTGTTAGGTGACACCATACATGGTACAATACCAACAAGTGTTAGGTGACACCATACAAGGTACAATACCAACAAGTGTTAGGTGACACCATACAAGGTACAATACCAACAAGTGTTAGGTGACACCATACAAGGTACAATACCAACAAGTGTTAGGTGACACCATACATGGTACAATACCAACAAGTGTTAGGTGACACCATACATGGTACAATACCAACAAGTGTTAGGTGACACCATACAAGGTACAATACCAACAAGTGTTAGGTGACACCATACATGGTACAATACCAACAAGTGTTAGGTGACACCATACAAGGTACAATACCAACAAGTGTTAGGTGACACCATACAAGGTACAATACCAACAAGTGTTAGGTGACACCATACATGGTACAATACCAACAAGTGTTAGGTGACACCATACATGGTACAATACCAACAAGTGTTAGGTGACACCATACATGGTACAATACCAACAAGTGTTAGGTGACACCATACATGGTACAATACCAACAAGTGTTAGGTGACACCATACAAGGTACAATACCAACAAGTGTTAGGTGACACCATACAAGGTACAATACCAACAAGTGTTAGGTGACACCATACATGGTACAATACCAACAAGTGTTAGGTGACACCATACAAGGTACAATACCAAGTGTTAGGTGACACCATACAAGGTACAATACCAACAAGTGTTAGGTGACACCATACAAGGTACAATACCAACAAGTGTTAGGTGACACCATACAAGGTACAATACCAACAAGTGTTAGGTGACACCATACATGGTACAATACCAACAAGTGTTAGGTGACACCATACAAGGTACAATACCAACAAGTGTTAGGTGACACCATACAAGGTACAATACCAACAAGTGTTAGGTGACACCATACAAGGTACAATACCAACAAGTGTTAGGTGACACCATACAAGGTACAATACCAACAAGTGTTAGGTGACACCATACACTGCCAAAGTTTGTGTCGAGCAATGCAAATCACTTTCCTCATCAATGACACAATGAGGAAGATCCTAGCGATACAATGCAACTATCAGTGACCCTCTACCGTCCTGACGACTCCCACCGTCCTGACGACTCCCACCGTCCTGACGACTCCCACCGTCTTGACGACCCCCACCGTCTTGACGACCCCCCACCGTCTTGACGACCCCCCACCGTCCTGCCCACCTTCCATCTAGATGAAATCTGAGTGAGAAACATCTAGGGCACTGCGAGTGTATCGGAACTTCCCATTATAATAAAAATGGGAAATATTATTGGTATAAAATATCGACAGATGGATGTGCAAAACATGTGCAAAACTCAGGTTTGTTTATTGCCGAAACGTTTCGCCTGCACAACAGGCTTCTTCAGTCTAATACAACGCTCGGAGCAGCAGAAGCAGCTCTGAACTGATCCGTTGGTCACCTTGATGGGTGATGGCCAGGCTTGAGGGACTGATTACCTTCCACCAAGGTTAGATTAGGTAAGATCCTTCAGGAAACAGGACAAATGTTTCCTGACGTTGGTTTTCGTCATACGATGACCCGCCACTGTCACTTGGAGCTTTTGGTCATGTGACCGAGGCCTTCCACTGGCTTACCGGTCCACCCCTTTAAAAATTAAAATATTTTTTTCCCACCAAGGTTAACGGAGAGGTCACACGAAAATTAATGTCGCTTCCAGCGCTGTATTCACTAATATTCAGCTAAATAAGTCTGTTGTGTTGCTGAAACATTTCTGCAATATACACAAGTGTTGCACATGTATCTTATTCTTAAACGTCTTTAATAAACAATTCACTGACCTGAAGCCTCGCTCGTCACTTCTCACTACCTTTTCTAATTATTCAGATTCTGAATGAAAATCTAATTCGTCACTATTTTTATTCACTGAGTCATTCTGAACAACGCGTTGTTTAGTTACCATTATAATTAACAAGTTCCATACTCATTTTAAATGTTTTAAGGTCATATCTGAACCACATTTTTCATTAACACGTGGGAAACTATACACACGTGTCAATCACCACATGTAACACAGCACAGCGCAAAACTGATCCTATTTTTGGATATCCATCGTAAGTACAGAATACACACTAGATGAACCAAAACAATACTAGATTAGACCCAAAAGTTCACAACTACGCCGATAACCAAACTGAGGAGAAAAGACAACGAGAAGAGACGTTGAATGATCCACGTACAAAGCTGCAGAACACCTCGGTTATTCAGTGCTTTTAATTAAAAAATACAAACATCGTTGTTAAACTGCTGCCATCAGTACCAACTATTAGTTAATCTTCCTATTTGGTACTAGTATATATAAGAATTTGCTGTAACCTAACTAACTGCTATGTTTCACTGATCAGTATTTATACAGTAATCAAAACACACTAAAGTTTATCAGTTGAAGTCTAAACCATATTCCTGATCTCTTCCTTTACTGCATCACCACACAACAGTACACGACTCCCTCATGCTGAGTATGACGCATGTTCAATGCTTAATATGTTTTTTTTTTTTTTGTCAACCATAAAGATACCCAAGTGTTACATAGGTGTCTTACTCATCAACTTCTTGGTACTGTATACCACTGACAGCACGATACTAGTAGCTTATGAATAAACTGCGAACTTGTAACACTTAAGACCTCTGACGAAGACAGGACCATACGATGAAACATGGTCTCTTTAGTAAGGTGATTCACTTACAAAAATCTGGAGTGAGAGTTAAAGCAGCCCGCAGCGTGTCTGCTCCCATCAACAAGTTTACGTTGTGAATTTCATAACTGGATAACGAACTTCACCTGAGAACAAATTAGTCACTATAATGGACAAACCAAACCATGCATGGAGCTGACAATACAAGTGGACGGACAACTGAACAATTGAGCAGACTACGACATTTTCATAATAGAGGGACCTAACGGAAAATATTATTACTACTACTAAATTTATAGAGAAGCGTTAAACCAGAGCAGGCAGAAAATATAAACATAGTTAAGTAACCAGCATTCAACTTGTACAGTCAAATTATTTCCTGTGCGGTATTCCAGTTGCCATCTCACTTGCATGGGATTGCTGGAGCTGCAACAACCCGTATCCAAAGATCCTTCAACATGAACTACGTGCGTTTCTAATGACTTAATTGATAATCGGAAGAATAAGGATCACAACACGAAAACTAACCCACAATTCTTAAGTCACTTGTTTTCTCAAGGAGGTGAAATTGCATATCTAGATAATGTACAGAGAACCTTCACTTCACGTTCAGTTAAGCAGCTTTATTACTGGAAACGTTTCAAGTCCCTTGATCTGTACTCCCTGGAATACACCAGAGAAAGATACATTATAATTACACTTAGAAAATCCTAAAGGTACTGGTCTCCAATCAATTGTATTAATATTGGTAGAATTACCGACAATATGCTAACTAAAAGGACACAAATGCAACTAACGTGATATTTTATTGTGGCAACGTTTCGCTCTCCAGAAGCTTTATCAAGCCGTTACGAAATCGCTAAGAAAGAAAAAGACTAGGCAGACGGTGCGATATACCCTCAGTGAAAAGCAGGGGGCCCATTAATACACTAAGAGATTATCATAATAATGGGAAAGCGCTAAACTCGTAGAAATTATACAGCGCCTGTGGGGGGATGGAAGGTATTCAGGCTTAATTCAAGGAACTAGACCATAGATCCAATTCCCTAGAACAAGAGCCCCTCACCACCGTCAAGGAACCTCCCTTGAGGGGTACACTAAAAGAAAACAATAAGTCTCCGGGGACCAAGACTGTTCAACAGCCTCCCACCAGACATATGGAGAATTCCAATAGACATTTGGCTGCCGTCAAGAGGGAACTGGACAGATACCTAAAGTCAGCGCCAGATCAGACGGGATGTGGTTCGTACACTGGATAGCGTGGTAGTGTTGGTGGGTTACTATAGTGGTATTGGTGGGTTACTATAGTGGTATTGGTGGGTTATTATAGTGGTGTTGGTGGGTTACTATAATGGTGCTGGTGGGTTACTATAATGGTGCTGGTGGGTTACTATAATGGTAGTGTTGGTAGGTTACTATAGTGGTAGAGTTGGTGGTTACTAATGTGGTAGTACTGGTGGGCTACTACAGTGGCAGTGTTGATGGGTTACTACAGTTGTAGTACTGGTGGGTTACTATAGTGGTAGTGTTGGTGGGTTATTATAGTGGTAGTGTTGGTGGGTTACTATAGTGGTAGTGTTGGTGGGTTACTATAGTGGTAGTGTTGGTGGGTTACTATAGTGGTAGTGTTGGTGGGTTACTATAGTGGTAGTGTTGGTGGGTTACTATAGTGGTAGTGTTGGTGGGTTACTATAGTGGTAGTGTTGGTGGGTTACTATAGTGGTAGTGTTGGTGGGTTACTATAGTGGTGGTGTTGGTGGGTTACAACAGTGATGGCGTTGGTGGGTTACTATAGTGGTAGTCTTGGTGGATTATAATAGTGGTAGTGTTGGTGGGTTACTATAGTGGTAGTCTTGGTGGATTATAATAGTGGTAGTGTTGGTGGGTTACTATAGTGGTAGTACTGGTGGGTTACTATAGTGGTAGTGTTGGTGCGTTGTAATAGTGGTGTTGGTGGGTTACTATAGTGGTAGTACTGGTGGGTTACTATAGTGGTAGTGTTAATGGGTTACTACAGTGGTAGTGTTGGTGGGTTACTACAGTGGTAGTGTTGGTGGGATACTACAGTTGTAGTACTGGCGGGTTACTATAGTGGTAGTACTGGTGGGTTACTACAGTTGTAGTACTGGTGGGTTACTACAGTTGTAGTACTGGTGGGTTACTACAGTTGTAGTACTGGTGGGTTACTACAGTTGTAGTACTGGTGGGATACTACAGTTGTAGCACTGGTGGGTTACTACAGTTGTAGTACTGGTGGGTTACTACAGTTGTAGTACTGGTGGGTTACTACAGTTGTAGTACTGGTGGGTTACTACAGTTGTAGTACTGGCGGGTTACTACAGTTGTAGTACTGGTGGGTTACTACAGTTGTAGTACTGGTGGGATACTACAGTTGTAGCACTGGTGGGTTACTACAGTTGTAGTACTGGTGGGATACTACAGTTGTAGTACTGGTGGGTTACTAAAGTTGTAGTACTGGTGGGTTACTACAGTGGTAGTGTTGGTGGGTTACTACAGTGGTAGTGTTGGTGGGTTACTACAGTGGTAGTGTTGGTGGGTTACTACAGTTGTAGTACTGGTGGGTTACTATAGTGGTAGTACTGGTGGGATACTATAGTGGTAGTACTGGTGGGTTACTATAGTGGTAGTACTGGTGGGTTACTATAGTGGTAGTACTGGTGGGTTACTATAGTGGTAGTACTGGTGGGTTACTATAGTGGTAGTACTGGTGGGTTACTATAGTGGTAGTACTGGTGGGTTACTATAGTGGTAGTACTGGTGGGTTACTATAGTGGTAGTACTGGTGGGTTACTATAGTGGTAGTGTTGGTGGGTTACTATAGTGGTAGTGTTGGTGGGTTACTACAGTGGTAGTGTTTGTGGGTTACTACAGTAGTAGTGTTGGTGGGTTACTACAGTTGTAGTACTGGTTGGTTACTACAGTTGTAGTACTGGTGGGTTACTACAGTTATAGTACTGGTAGGTTACTACAGTTGTAGTTCTGGTAGGTTACTATAGTGGTAGTACTGGTGGGTTACTATAGTGGTAGTGTTGGTGGGTTACTACAGTGGTAGTGTTGGTAGGTTACTACAGTGGTAGTACTGGTGGGTTACTATAGTGGTAGTACTGGTGGGTTACTATAGTGGCAGTACTGGTGGGTAACTATAGTGGTAGTGTTGGTGGGTTACTATAGTGGTAGTACTGGTGGGTTACTATAGTGGTAGTACTGGTGGGTTACTATAGTGGTAGTACTGGTGGGTTACTATAGTGGTAGTGTTGGTGGGTTACTATAGTGGTAGTACTGGTGGGTTACTATAGTGGTAGTACTGGTGGGTTACTATAGTGGTAGTACTGGTGGGTTACTATAGTGGTAGTACTGGTGGGTTATTATAGTGCGTTTACAGTTTTAGTATTGGTGGGTTACTATAGTGGTTGCGTTTTAAGTTAGAAACTCATGAGGCAGGGAGTGTGAAGGTTAGTAGCAATAATATTATATCGTAATGTTCTGAATGGTTTATAGTTTTGTAATATTTATCATAATTGGAGTATATGACATAAAACTGAGGGTACCAAAACGTTAATGGCCCCGGCGGAGGCAAGAAAAGTTCCACCCTATGGCTGGAGCCCGTTGAGTTCGACCATATGGCTGGAGCCTGTTGAGTTCGACCATATGGCTGGAGCCCGTTGAGTTCGACCATATGGCTGGAGCCTGTTGAGTTCGACCATATGGCTGGAGCCTGTTGAATTCAACCATATGGCTGTGGCCTGTTGAGTTCGATCCTATGACTGGGGCTTGAGCTAGACCCTATTGTGAAATATGGCGCTGCTGCTGCCGCCATATGAGTGGGGAATGCGAGGTAATCAAGTACGATTCTAAGGGAAGGGTAGTTCCAATACCACGTATCAGAAGCCTTTAACTCAAACCATGACACCTCCCATCACGAGCAACAGATGTTACAACAATTCTGTGATGTGAGACCATTGTTGTTTTCTGTCCACCGACCAATGATAAATACATCAAAACAAAATATAATAAAACGTAACTTTCATCCCAATGATTATTCTTTTCATTTATTATTAAAATATCACATTCATGAGGATGCGCTGAACCCGTAGAGATTGTACAGTGTCTGGAGAAAGGGAGGCAAAGAAGTCTAATCATAGGAAGGAGAGGATTGATTCAAATCCTCGGATGAAGACATTCACCTGCATCAAGGCCCCACCTTTGAAAGGCTTCCTTCGTCTTAAACATTCTAACAAGGTCGTTGACAGTGTACTCGTATTATGATAATAGTCATGGAGTTTGTACAATTAATACAGATTGCAGCGGGCCACTGACCGATAAAAGTCTTGCTTGTCCACTAAGTACCATCTATCTCCATAAGTAATAAGCCTTTGCTACAAGCTGCTACACGAGACCACGTTTAAAAAGAGCTTGTTCTTTTTGCTAATCTTGATGGATGATCTTAAAAATTCATAATTTATGGAAAAAAATTGACGTCTGTTCATCAAAAATATCCACGTCAACAGTGGTTATCGTTCATTGTCTCCTGATGGCTGACTGACTGTGTACATCCACCCATCATCTCAGGTGTCTGGTGTTAACACTAAGATTACTGTAAAAATCTTAAATCGTCTCATTACTCGTGGGCCAAGAGACTCCGTTTTTTCTGCGAGGATAATGCTATAAAGTTTAGTTAATGTTGTGACAGCGGGATGTATATCCTCCCTGAATTTAGGTACACCAATTGTAATAATAATAAGCAAGTGTATTAATAAAAATCAGTACTGTATTTGGAGGGCTTCAGGTTATTTTTTCTCCTTACAGTTCAGCAGAATGCCATTTGTAAATATGACAGTATACAATACCAAGTTGATAATTAAGATATAATGCAACATATGGGTGTGTCTGTTCTGAAACGTTTCGCCTCAACATTAGGCTTCTTCAGTTGCTTCTATTTGACTGAAGAAGCCTACTGTGTAGGCGAAACGTTTCGGAATAAAAACAGCAAACTGTTACATATTTTTTTTTATTTTTTTTTTTATCACACCGGCCGATTCCCACCAAGGCAGGGTGGCCCGAAAAAGAAAAACTTTCACCATCATTCACTCCATCACTGTCTTGCCAGAAGGGTGCTTTACACTACAGTTTTTAAACTGCAACATTAACACCCCTCCTTCAGAGTGCAGGCACTGTACTTCCCATCTCCAGGACTCAAGTCCGGCCTGCCGGTTTCCCTGAATCCCTTCATAAATGTTACTTTGCTCACAATCCAACAGCACGTCAAGTATTAAAAACCATTTGTCTCCATTCACTCCTATCAAACACGCTCACGCATGCCTGCTGGAAGTCCAAGCCCCTCGCACACAAAACCTCCTTTACCCCCTCCCTCCAACCCTTCCTAGGCCGACCCCTACCCCGCCTTCCTTCCACTACAGACTGATACACTCTTGAAGTCATTCTGTTTCGCTCCATTCTCTCTACATGTCCGAACCACCTCAACAACCCTTCCTCAGCCCTCTGGACAACAGTTTTGGTAATCCCGCACCTCCTGTTACATATGTCTTAATTATAATCAGAATACCATTTAGCAAATTGTTTACACCTAATAATTAATTTTTGGTAAAGATTCGGCATTTGAGAGTGGATGAATTAAGTGGTTAATTCTACATATTAATATAAGGCAACGGTAATTATTAGTTTCTTAAATACACAGTTTCAGATTTATGAAATATGTTTGACCGAATATTTCAGATACAAAGTATGGAAAATTAGGCTCAAGGACATCTGGCGAAGCCTACTTGTCATGTCTTAAAAATTAGTCAGACCGAAGCAACGGACACATCAGAGCACATAGTTTACTATCGCGGATTCACTGTACACAATGAAGGGCACACCTGAATGTGACTTATTATTATGGTGAGAGCTAAACTCGTAGGGATTATACAGAGCCTGTGGGGGAGGGGGAATGGAAGGTATTCATCAGGCTCAATTCAGGGAACCGGAGCACAGAATCAATTCCCTGGATCAAGAGCCCCTCACCAGCGTCAAGGACCCTCCCTTGGTGCGAGTTGATATTTCCAAATGTGTGGAAACTTGGAATATGAAAATGAATACGCACAATTTACTTTACGTAGAGCTCTTCATACCAAATTAAGTTGTAGCGACAGATTTTCAGACTAGTGGCTTACATTGTGGAAAATTGCATTTATCTGAATGTGTCATTATGTACATATCAGTAAATGAACAAAGATAATTATTATTTATCAGTTAGACAAGTAGGAATTTGGGACACCTAGGTCGCAAAAAATGTCCCCCTTCGATACCTACCACTGTCATATCCACAAGTTGCTCTGGGCCTATTAATTATAAATGAAATATACATCACCAGGAATGCTGGTAAATATATAAATTTGTGGACTGTATATTAAAAATAATAAATGATTATATATATATACACATATACATAACAGAAGGAGAATATATCTTAATAACACTCACCAATTTGACTGGAGATTAAGGTGTATGTACAGGACCCGCCCCCCCCCCCTTTGCCTACATTTATGAAAAATTTACTGGCCAGAATTTAAACAGAAATTAGACAGCTTATCTGAGGTTCCTGGAGTTGTCCTGTCCTGTCGCCTGATATCTCAAGTTATGCAGAAATGCACATCCAACAATTTCGCCTCCTATTTGAGAGGTGTCAGCACAAATTTAACCTCTAGAGCACGAAAAATTCTTCCCATTACTCTAACGTTGTATCGAATTCAAAATAACAATGGCGAGAGTCTTCTGCGCAGACGCAGGCTTTCCGTTTTCTATGACAAATATTATTAAATACAGTACGGCCATCTATTTACATATAACTACTGTATTTCTGGAAAGTATATACAGTATTTTCCACATACATTCTCAAACTAGTGGCTTAGATTTTCAAATTAGTGGCTTAGATTTTCAAACTGGGCCAAGAAAAAACTGTACAACTGCCTGCAGGAAGGTTCAAAATCCTAGCACTTGAACTTCGTTGAAATTTACGTAATATTTGTTGCACACTTTTAGAGGAAAAAGCATCCTTGATGTTTGTGTATGGTTAGATTTCACTGTTAATAGTAGTTAAACAGTTAATAGGACCCCATCTTAACACACTATCCCAGATGATATACAAAACTAGATATCTAAGAATTATTTCCAATTAGATTGTGTTAAGGTCAAGCTGAACTACCGGTATAAACATACATATTATGGGCAGGATGTGTTAAGGTCAAGCTTAATTAACTACTGGTATAAACCTACACATTATGAATGAGAGTTTATTTCACATCGTAATTATATTTTTCAGTATCTTACTATAATATATATACGCCGTTTATTGTGGGGTCACACAAGTGTTACAACATAATGAGAGTGAAATAATTCGAAGAATATGTTCAGTTGTGAACGACATATAATTTGTTATAACAGTGTTGTCGTTGGTGGATGTGATGGAAAAAATGTTAAAAAGGGTCAGATACAGGGGCCCCTACAAGTATAGACAAGGGGGCCCCTGCAAGTATAGACAAAGGGCCCCTGCAACTATAGACAAGGGGGCCCTACAAGTATAGACAAGGAGGACCTACAAGTATAGACAAGGGGGCCCCTGCAAGTATTGACAAGGGGGCCCCCCTGCAACTATAGACAAGGGGGCCCTATATGTATAGACAAGGAGGACCTACAAGTATACACAAGAGGGCCCTACAAGTATAGACAAGGGGCCCTACGAGTATAGGCAAGGGGCCCTACAAGTACAAACAAGGGGGCCCTACAGGTTCAAACAAGGGGGCCCTACAAGTCTGTGAAATCATTATTTTTTATTAAATATTCAAGAAAAAATATATTACTGCATAAGAAATTAATTATGCCTTCATAAATTGAAACACAAACTCAAAACTTCTTTCTAATTTTAAACTCAGGACAGTCATGCTGTCTGGCCATCGACGTGAAGCTCAATTAAGATCAATTACCGTATGGTGTCGCGAGTCTGTATTAAACCCATAAATCTTATTCCAAGGACTTGGGACTGACATGAATTATATTTATCACGATATAGGCTATGCGATATCGTGTGAGTAGCTGACCAAACTAAATGTTATATATACCATGAGGCACTTAATGTTGTGGTACTTAGACCACCATTAGTTACATTGTTTAGCATTTAGTGGATACAGAGTGTGAAGTGTTCTAGCATAAGCGAAGTATCCTTCTCAGTGACTGATGGATTGAGTCATTAGTAACTCCGGAGTCAAGATAACATTCATCCTTCATACACTAGTAAAGGAACAAATCATGTATAACCCTTTAGAGTACAAAACTCTATCTTTCTGTATAGTACATAGTATGTACGTATGCCTGGTTCCTGGATGAGCTGTGGACGAGCGACTCATCTAGTAACTATGTTCTATGAAATGCATAATTTCTTGTTATTTATGCTTCTTAATAACCATTTAATGTTCCCATAAGTATGTAAATTGAACCATATATGTAGTCCACTACTTTTAGTTGTAATAACTTATTGGTGTTATTTCTACGAGTAACACCACTTAAATAATTTTTTAATTTTCTACGATATACCCATGATAACATTCCCAGTGTTAAATGAATTGTCAAATATAAATATCATAAATCGCAAGCAGAGAGGAGAGTAGCTCGTATACGCTAAAATTCCACAATCAGCAACACAACATGAGAAGAGGATATGGTTTTGCCAAAGCAACACAGAGTAAGAGAAGAGGATGGCCTACCTCACTCAAGCCACGTCACTGAGTCAAGCCGTGAGGCTCCTACAGTCAGCTGCTTGAGACGTGGAAGACGTGCGGGTCTTGACAGTTATCCTCGGAAGTATTTTTGCTAGCAATTCTGAGATGGATATCGTATACACTTATTGACAGTGAAACCACCTCAACTCTTTCATTGTGGTCTAGTTGTTCCCCTCCTAGTGAATATTTTTCCGCGTTGCTATAAATGCTATACCCACTCTCTCTTGTACCACATACTACATTTTAGGTCTTGAATCAAAGATAGATAGTACAAGTAATATTATGACATGAAGTATCAGAAGTACTTTAGCACGGATTACAGGCAATTATGTTAAATATTTTATTTAAGTGTACAGTAATAAGAATGCCACGGGAAATTAATAAAGGACGTTCACCTTCCCTTCTTACCATATATACGAGTCAAATGATTCCGAAGGTTAGAACATAAGAAAGAAGGAACACTACAACAGGCCTACTGACCCATGCGGAGCAGGTCCATGTCCCCCCTCCGGATTAGACCAATGACCCCCCCCCCGGGTTAGCCCAATAACCCACCCAGTCTGATCATCTCCACTCAAGGATGGAGCACTGTACCAGACCCAGCAGCACAAGCTAGTCAGGTCCAACTCACACCCACCCACACCCACTCATGTATTTATCTAACCTATTTTTAAAACTACACAACGTTTTAGCCTGAATAACTGTACTCGGGAGTTTATTCCACTCATCCACAACTCTATTACCAAACCAGACCTTTCCTATATCCTTTCTGAATCTGAATTTTTCCAACTTGAAACCATTGCTACGAGTCCTGTCTTGGCTGGAAATTTTCAGCACGCTATTTACATCCCCTTTATTTATTCCTGTTTTCCATTTATACACCTCGATCATATCCCCCCTAATTCTACGCCTTTCGAGAGAATGCAGATTCAGAGCCCTCAGTCTAACCTCATAGGGAAGATTTCTGATATACGGGATCATCTTTGTCATCCTCATCTGTACGTTTTCCAGAGCATTTATATCCATTCTGTAATACGGTGACCAGAACTGAGCAGTATAGTCTAAATGAGGCCTAACCAAGGATATATAGAGTTGAAGAACAACCTGAGGACTTCTATTATTTATACTTCTAGATATGAAGCCAAGAATTCTGTTAGCTTTATTGCGAACACTAATGCACTGTTGTCTTGGTTTTAGATTACTGCTAACCAGAACTCCTAAATCCTTTTCGCAATATCTACATTATTTAGTTTATATGTGGCATGGTTATTTACCTGTCCAACATTTAGAGCTTTGCATTTGTCAATATTAAACTGCATCTGCCACTTCTCCGACCATTGCATCAGTCTATTCAAATCATCCTGGAGTGCTCTCGTGTCCTCATTAGAATGAATTGAACGGCCTATTTTGGTGTCATCAGCAAATTTGCTTATGTCGCTATTTATTCCCTCATCTATGTCGTTTATGTAAATTGTGAACAACAACGGGCCCAACACTGACCCCTGAGGAACACCGCTTGTGACGTGCCCCCATTCTGATTTCTCCCCATTTATGCAAACTCTCTGCTGTCTATTTGTCAGCCATGCCTCTACCCAGTTAAAAATTTCTCCTCCTATTCCGTGTGCCTTAAGTTTCCTCAATAGCCTCTGGTGTGGAACTCTATCGAAAGCCTTACTGAAGTCCATATACACAATATCATATTCATTACCATGATCTACCTCTTCAAACACCTTAGTAAAAAAAGTTAGATTGTGGCATTTACTGGTTCTGTCTCTGGGAAAGTGGTGGTACTGATACGTCCGTTTGGCACTTATTGGTTCTCTCTCTCACTCTGGGGAAGTGAAGGCCCTGATACCTCCACGTGGCACTGGTTCATTCTCTCACTCTGGGGAAGCGATGGCCCTCATACCTCCATGTGTCACTGGCCTAAGGTCTCTGTGGCACTTAATGGTCCAGTGTCTCTGGGGAAGTGATGACACTGATATCTCTCTGTGGAACTTAATGGTCAAGTGTCTGGGGAAGCGATGGCACTGTGGCACTTAATGGCCCAGTGTTTCACTCTGGGGAAGTGATGGCACTGACATCTCCATGTGGCACTTACTGGTCGAGAGCCAGACACTGGTGAAGTTTTAACGCTGGTACCTCTATGATCATTGATGTCATAATGGAGTGCACTGCTCCATGATCATTGATGTCATAATGGAATGAACTGCTACATGATCATTGATGTCATAATGGAATAAACTGCTACATGATCATTGATGTCATAATGGAATGAACTGCTACATGACCATTGACGTCATAATGGAATGAACTGCTACATGACCATTGACGTCATAATGGAATGAACTGCTACATGATCATTGATGTCATAATGGAATGAACTGCTACATGACCATTGACGTCATAATGGAAAAAACTGCTACATGATCATTGATGTTGCTGTCCTAGCGAGTGCTATTTTTCAATTATTGAAGCAGGCCTCCTCTCTTTTTTTAATATTGCCACTTAGTTTCACTGATTCTGTGCAACGTCTTATTCTATATGAGGCGATTCCTCCTGTAAAAAGTAGGAAAAAATGCTAACACTAAGGAAAGATCCAACAACAGTGCACGAATAAAACATTTCCTAACATTTCGTAACAGTACACGATCATTAAGAAACGCAGGTCAGCAAGAGGGACAAGAAAAGCTTTCAATAGCTGAAATAAATTATAAAAGAATTTGTATATTTTTGGTTTTAATAATAATGAAGATGCAAGATCAATTTTTACTCACCTATGAAGCAGCGATCACGAAGAGCCACTGTCCAGAATGGAAGGAAATCTTAGAAATTTACAAGGAGCAAAGGAAAAAAAAAAGTCTTTCAGCTCTTTGTTATACGATGATTAACACCTGTATGTATTATAACCCTTCATAAGGTAAAATTAACTCTAGTTAACAAGAAAATAATGACAAGCACAACTATAGAACACGAATATCGGAAAAGGTTAAATCAACCATCATTTTAAAAACATCAACTACGATAAATTATATTCGGGACATAGATCTTCCTGGAGGTCCAAACATGTACCTCGCTCACTGTAAAATCGTAACGAATGCAGTTAGACGGAAACAGCAAATAAACAGTAAAAATATGCAGCATATTTAGCAGCATGTCACAAGCTGCAGTGAAGAGCTTCATCACCTTCAAGCAGGCGACAATGGGTGAGATGAGTGTCCCTATTCCTCAATCAATTGATGGTAGCTAAAAGCCTCTTTCTGGCTGAACATTTTCCAACCTGTGGCTCAAAGATACATCAATAATACAGAGCATCTGCAGTGTAGCAGCCTGTGTCTCGGCATCCAGCTCTTTCTTAACTAAGAACCCAACATAGCAGGACTTCATATATTTTCGTAAATCATGGATATAAACTAGCTACTGTTAAATTTTCTGAACCTAGGCCACCGAAGCCCTCTGACAAGCTACAGTACACTAAAACACAAAATCTGGACGATTAGTAAACAGTAACCTCTTTCTGACGCATCATTAAAGAACTTGACACTAAACAGTCATACTCGATAATGTTTGCCAAGACCACGACAGTAGTCAGACACTTGGGGATGGGTCTCTAGCCATCACCTACAAAGATGTACCACTGGTCCCCTCTGAGGTAAGGCATGATAACAAAACGACCTCCTACCTTCAGACACATTTGAACCTAATCCAAGAGCGCAGACCGCATCTAAACCTGAAGGGGAGAGAAAAGCCTCATTTCACAGGTTTCCTCTCACTTCTCCTACAAGGAACAGCGGAATAAGTCATGTTACCATGGCAGGGAGTCATACGCTAGCCTGAAGTGACAACTCTGTGTGAGGTAAGGTACTATTCACTGATCCACATCAAAATATATACTGAGTTCAGTGAATCACTTGCGCTTCTTAAGATTGAAACCCCATGTTAGGGATTGGTTAAGGATTATCTCCAAGGCTATCATATCATGCTGAAAAGAAGAACACCGATGAAATATGTGGGAAAAGCAGGTCGCCTCACCCGAGACTGGGTAAAAATTGATAGCCAAAGCATTTCTCGTTGAAAACCAGTAGCCGCTCACAGCAGCCCACTTCACCATGTTGTCCACTAGTGGACCACGTAGTACTCTGCCATGTGATGCACATATCAAGAGGCTTTAATAACGGTGAAGAAAACATCGACTATGCTATCAATTGCCACAAAAAAGCATCTGATGCTCAAAATACTACCATGCGGAACCCTCTCCTGGTACAACTCCAATGAGGAACAGATGTCATCTAGAGAATCAGCTGAGACAATGGTAGAGTCTATTCTCTGGTCCCAGTGACTAGAGACAGCTGAGAATATCTAACCACAGATTTTCTTCAAGTTGAACAAGACCGTCAAGTTATGAACGAATATAACAATCTTTGTGTAAATCTTTAGTCAGCCTATTTTGGTGTCATCAGCAAATTTGCTTATGTCGCTATTTATTTCCTCATCTCTGTCGCTTATGCAAACTGTGAATAACAAGGGGCCCAACACTGACCCCTGTGGAACACCGCTTGTGACGTGCCCCCGTTCTGATTTCTCCCCATTTATGCAAACTCTCTGCTGCCTAGTTGTCAACCATGCCTCAACCCAGGAAAAAATTTCTCCTCCTATTCCGTGTGCTTTAAGTTTTCTCAACAGCCTCTAATGTGGAACTCTATCGAAAACCTTACTGAAGTCCATATACACAATATCATATTCAATACCATCATCTACCTCCTCAAATACCTTAGTGAAGAAAGTTAGTAAATTCTTAAGACAGGAACGCCTCTTTGCAAAACCGTGCTGAGATTTATTAACCAATTTATGCCTTTCAAGATGGCTACGAAATGGTTCGGCAATTATTGATTCCATAAATTTACCCTGGGGTCCTGCCACAACCTCCCTGGGGTCCGGCCACCTCTCTGGGGTCCAGCCACAACTTCCCTGGGGTCCGGCCACAACCTACCTGGGGTCCTACCTCAGGCTGAAGAAGGCTAAAACTTTAGCTATCACAAATTGTGGGACAGCATTCCATTTGCCCATACAAACCCGTAGGGGCTATACAGCTCCTAAGAGAATGAGAGGCATTCAGGTTTGATCCAAGGAAGTGCAGGGGAGATCCAATTATTTGAATCAAGGGTCCATCTCCAGCTTCAAGGAACAACATATAATAAAAGTGCAAGTGAAGCAAGTTGGACGCACCGATATGGCGTAATATACCTATCTTCCTCCAGACTTGTGGAGGGCGACGCTAACAGGGCGGCGTCCATTTATTCCATCCTGAAAAGATGATAAAGCTCCTCCCGAGTCCCCAGTGACAGGAGAGGGAACAGTCTGTTTCCCTCTGCCTTCGGTCCTGAAACTCACTAATGTAGTTTCTGATATTAGAGCTAGACAAGAAGTCATTAGCAACGACCTTGGTCACCTCCGAGGGGCTATCACTCATAGTGTAGCAGGCAGGACAGTGGCTCGGAATTATTTCAAGGACAATTTTTTAATTGTATTCTAAATTAATCTTGAGATGTTGGCGTTCACCTTTACCATTTAACCGACCAAGGCCACCACTGTGCCTCTTCATGGCCAACACCTGACACATTATATTATTAAGAAAACGGTAAACCCGAATGGAACATATCGCCAAACGCTAAGGGAAAGGCGTTTGCAAGAAGCGGTAAGTTTAAAAGGGGGAAATTTAAAGTCGTTCCAACAGACTTGCTGATACTAACAATTCTCCTTACTATCATGTTAGGGATCCGTCGCTGTTAGCAAAGATTCACTTAGGCACTTATACTGGGAAAGTTTGAAGTTGATCGATCTGTACACCATGGAACGTAGGCGAGAGCTAAATTATAAACTACACCTGGAAAATTCTAGGACTGATCCCAAATCTACATACACATCGTTCCCCATGAAAGGAAGAGGATTGTC